>NC_060140.1:793660030-793963060 GCF_021461385.2 Schistocerca piceifrons
CCTCCATGTAAAATCACATACTGGTGGTGACAAATTTCAGAGCAACCAGCTCATGTCAATTAACATGGTTACATATGCCATCATTAAAACCAAATTAGAGCCACGAAAAAACATTCCCATTGGAGCTGGGCAAAGTATAAAGTCTTCACATTAAAATGTATGTGGAGATATTCCCACAGATGAGACATTAAATATTATCAAGAAAAACTTACAGCAAAGTAGGAAATTTTCTGAAATACAAATTGCTGAACTAATAAGTTTATTATAAGTCAGTCTCAAACATAATTATTTCACCTTCAATGGCAAAATGTATGTACACCCATACGACTTAGCAATTGATAGCCCTCTTGCTGGAGTCCTTGCTGACATTTTCATAAATTCTTGCCTCTGATCACAACCACCGAGAACTAGATTTGTTGTTTAGCACTTTCAACATGTTTCATGATAATATTTAAAGTGGTGAGCTTAATTTTCTTGATCTCACAATTTCAGTAGTAGGTAATAATTTTAGCTTTAATGTTTTCAGCAAGCCTACATATTTGGATAATATTATTCTAGCTGATTGTGCCCAACCCCTTGCACACAAGTTTACATTGTTCCATGCTGCTACTGACTAAATCATCAAAAAGAAAACCTCCCTAAACTACTCCACATTACAGTGAAATACATCCAGTGCCACCAATGTGATAAATGGTAAACGAATTTGTGTTCCTTTCCTAGGAGATGTAACTTATTGGTAAAAACACTTATTAGTGAGTAAATACAAATCTAATGTAACTTTCTTCACTGACAATAGCTTAAAGAAAAATCTTGTGCATGCAGTCAACAATGTTAATGGTCCCTTTTTGAATTCAGCTGTTTATGAAATGAATTGTAATAATTGCCCTTGTTACTATATGTGGTAGGTCATTCTGTCAGGGCAATTGAAGTAAGACTTTTTTTTTAAGGTCATCAGTCTTCTGAATGGTTTGATGTGGCTTACCATGAGCAACTTATGTCCTCAATTATTTGCTGGATGTATTATAACCTCTATCTTCCTCTTCAGTTTTTACTCTCTACAGAACTGTCTGGTACAATGGAAGTTACTCCCTGATGATGTAACATGTGTCCTATCACCCTGTCCCTCCTCATCAATGTATTCCAAATATTCCTTTCCTCGTCGATTCTGCGGAGAACCTCCTCATTCCTTACCTCTTCAGTCCAGCTAATTTTCAACAGTCTTCTGTAGCATCACATCTCAAATACTTCAATTCTCTTCTGTTTCAGTTTTCCCACAGTCTGTGTTTCACTATCATCTAATACTGTGCTCCAAATGTACATTCTCAGAAATTTCTTCCACAAATTAAGGCCTAAGGTCTATGTTTGATACTCTTGCCCAGGACTGCCCTTTTTGCCAGTGCTAGTCTAATTTGTATGTTGTCTTTGCACCGTCCACCGTGTGTTATTGTACTGCCTAGGTAGCAAAATTCCTTAACTTTGTCTTCTCTGATTTTGATGTTAAGTTTCTACCTGTTATTTCTACTACTTCACATTACTTCTGTATTACTTTGATTTACTCTCATACTGTATTCTGTACACATTCGGTTGTTCATTCCATTCAGCAGCTCCTGTAATTCTTCTTCATTTTCACTGAGGATAACAATGTCATCAGTGAATCTTATAATTAATATCCTTTCACCATGAATTTTAATCCCAGTCTTGAACCTTTCTTTTATTTACGTCAGTGCTTCTTCAATTTACAGACTGAACAGTAGCGATGAAATCCTACATGTGTGTCGTACACCCATTTTAATCCAAGCTCTTCGTTCTTGGTCTTCCAGTCTTATTACTCCCTCTTGTACATATTGTATATTACCTGTCTTTCCCTGTAGCTTACTCCTGTTGTTCTCAGAATTTTGAACATCTTGCACCATTTTACCTTGTCGAACTCTGTTTCCAAGTCAGCAAATCCTATGAGCATTTCTTGATTTTTCTTTAGTCTTGCTTCTGTTATCAATGCAATGTCAGAACTGCTAATCTGGTGCATTTACTTTAAGCTAAACTGATGGTCCTCTAGCTGTTCCTCAATTTTCTTTTCCATTCTTCTGTGTATTATTCTTGTCAGCAACTTGGATGCTTGAGCTGTTAAGCTGATTATGTGATAATTCTCACTCTTGTCACCAAGCGAGGTAGCACAGTGGATAGCACACTGGACTTGCGTCTGGGAGGACTACGGTTCGAGATTTAGGTTTTCTGTGATTTTCCTAAATTGATTGAGGCGAATGCCAGGATGATTCTTTTGAAAGGGCACAGCTGTTTTCGTTCCTAATCTTTGACACCATCCGAGCTTGCACTTTGTCTCTAATGGCCTCAGTATCGAAGGGACACTAAATCCAATCTTCCTCCCTTCTTTCCCTTTGCCTTTGTCGGCACTTGCTGCCTTGATAATTGTGTGGATGGTGTTTTTCCGAAAGTCTGATGGTGTATCGCCAGTCTCATACATTCTACATATCAATATGAATTGTCGTTTTGTTGCCACTTCCCCCAATGATTTTAGAAATTCTGATGGAAAGTTATCTGTCCCTTCTACCTTACTTGATCTTAAGTTGTATAAAACTCTTAATTTCTGATTCTAATACTGGATCCCCTGTCTCATGCCTTTTGACTCCCATTCCTTTTTCTATCACATCGTCAGACAAGTCCTCTGCCTCATAGAGGTCTTCTACGTACCCCCACCCCTATTAGCACATTCCAATCCCCCATGACTTAGATTTTCGTCTCCCGTTACTTGCTGAATCACCTGTTCGTATCCTCATGTACTTTCTCTATATCTTCATCCTTTCCTAGCAACGTCAACATGTATACCTGAACTATTGTTCTCGGTGTTGGTTTGCTGTCGATTCTGATGAGAATAACACTGTTCGCAGTAACTTACTCTCTGCCCTACTTTCCTGTTTGTAATGAATTCTACTGCCGTTGTACCATTTTCTGCTACTGTAAGGTGTAAAGAACATTTACTAAGAAAGAAGGTTGGTGTTGTGTCGGCAGCCGGGCCGACACCGTGAAGCTGAGGTGGCTGAAAATGCACGCGAGACTAACGCAGACGGACGTGAAGTACTGGAACAGGATACGTAATTAATGTTAGGAAGAAAAGTACGGAGCAGGTTTAATACTTAACTTTAATTAATCCTTGTGGTACATCGATCTTCACGGTACACAGGAGACTTCAAGTACAATCACTGTAGGGCTAATGGCGCCTTGCTAGTTCGTAGCCATTAACTTAGCTGATGGCTATTCTGTCTCTCTCGGCTAATGAGAGAGAAAGGCTTCGTACAACTGGGCGGTAGCTAGGTTCTCGTACAACTGGGCGGTAGCTAGGTTCTCGTACAACTGGGGCGAGTGCTCTCTCGTATCACGAGACCTGCCTTGGTGGTGGCGCTAGGTCTGCAATTACACAGTGGCGACACGCGGGTCCGACATGTACTAAATGGACCGCGGCCGATTTAAGCTACCACCTAGCAAGTGTGGTGTCTGGCGGTGACACCACAGTTGGTAATATGCACCACTCCACATTTGCTGAACATTTATTAATTACTAATAATTCCCCTAAAGAACAAGGAGAAACCTTAATTTTGTGTAAGGAGGTTAAAGAATGGAAATTAGACTTGCATGAAAACTGGAAACTTTTAAAAATGCATTCAGTAGGGATGGTAACATGTTAAATGATCATGTGCAGCTTGCAAGTTGACAGTTTTTTGAAGGCTTTAAGCTGGTACTTCAGACTGATTAAGGTAGTTACAGGTTGTTGATGGCCTCTGCTTTCATTCTCATCAAATTTCTATTTTTTTGTGTAAAAATTTTATTTCATTCTATTTATCCTCCATCTTACTATAATAATTTAAGTTTCCTCTCATCCTTCATGCTTCCCATCTTCTTCCATTTTTCTACCAAAAATTTCTCAATGTGTTGATCGTTAGTTTACACTTCATCTGTTTGCTGTGCGCATTTGCCTCTACGTAGGTATGTCACCTACCATTGTTTCCTATTTCGTGCACTACAACTACTTTGTGAGTTGGCGCGTGACACCAGCCACATACATGCTGTTTCACTGCCTTTTAATTCAATGTACATGCTAATGTGAAGGCTTTTATGCTTAGCCCAGCCGATGATAACATATATTGTATTACTTGGCATGAGCTGCTTTACTCTGAAATTTGTTGTTGCCAGTATGTGATTTTAATTGTCAGTAATGTTTTGTTTATTATATTTTTATCCAGTGGTTTTGTAAATCCTTTACGCCTTGATAATTCTTTTTAACTATGATGTAAAAAAAAAAAAAAAAAAAATCCCTACTAGGTCTGTGTACTTCTGAAGAAGACAATTTTACAATTGTTGAAACTGTGGTCAGGGTTTGTTAATAAACATTTATACTTGCAACAAGTTGGCTGATTTTCTCAAATCATTCATTTATTTAAAGAAGTAAGACCCTATTGAAACTGAGAGCATTAGGCTGGCTGCTGGAGCCAACCAAACCAGTCGGATACAAACACTTAAGGATGATTTTTAATGAGATGATCCAGAACCTTTCTTTCTATCAGTGAACATTTCATTTCACCTTAGAGCTTTCCAGAATTCCCTAACTATCCAGTAAATTTTATTTCACAGGAACTTCCCAATTTTCGAGACCAATTGCCACCCTGGCTGAATATTCAGTGCTTGCAATTGAAAACACTCTGTAGACTATATTTAAAGAAATTGTGTTTTGTTTGATAGCAAGAAGAAAGCGCTCATATTTTCTAAGGAAGTGCCATCCGTACTATGTGATGATCCTAGAAAGCAGGTAAAGGGCAGATATGTGATTTTGTTGCATATCTACATCTTTGTGGTAGCAACAGGCACTTCAGATCAAGTGTTGCAGAAGTTTTGAAGTTTTGTGATGAGCAGCACCTGCTCACTAAGCTATTAAAGGCTGATTTTGTGTAACTCAGTGACTGTCTCATCCATTTTTAGGATTCTGTATGTCAGTTAGTAAAAATGGAACCCTCATTGGATCACTTTGTTTTCTGTCTGTCTGTTCAAAACCCTATTTCTCAGGAACTTGTACACATATCAAATTGAAATTAATGTCACATATGAAGGTCTGTGGTCCCTTGTTGATGTAAAAAAGGGAAGCTTCCAAATCATTGTAATCATAAGACAAAGCCATTTTTGGGACATATTTTTATATTTGCAAACCCACTCATCAAAAGCAGCGGGGTTTTTGCTGTTGACTTAGAACCATGAAATTTGTCAAGAAGCTAAGTTTCACACTACAAGCAGAGGGAAAACATTGCAATATTGCTGATTTGCAGTTATATCACATGAAAAGAATTCTTTTGTCATTTGTTGTCAGATTATCTATCTGTCTGTCTGTTAAGTCCCTTTTTTCACAGGAGTGGGTAGACATATCAGGTTGAAATCTGTGTGACGTGCTAAGGCCTGTTGTTTCTTGGTGGTATAAAAGTCTAGCCTTTTAAGTCAGTGCAACCAAAAGATAAGGACATTTACATCACATGTTTTCACACTTGCAAACTCACTCATCGAAACCTATGGGGTACTTCTCATAGACCTACAATCATGAAATTTACCAAGAAGTAGGGTTTCATAGCACAACCAAAGGAGGAAAAAAATGTTAATTTGTATTGAAGGATACAGAGTACTTATAAATGATGGAAAAATGAAAATTTTTTATGACTTTATTAAATTCTATAATCTTTCCTGGTTATATTGATATATATGTTACAGGGTTTCAAATGAAAAATGACCTATATATACGAAATTTTATAGTTACGGTCATGTATGCCGCAATGTCCCCTTTATTTACTTTACAGAAACCAGTATTATTTCAAAAAGAACTGTTAACTTCCTGTTTCCTGTGATTGTACGTCTGATACATTACATATGTTGGTCACAGTGCAGGTTTCTAATGTCTAAATGATTGTCTTTGCTAGTATTGACTTTTGTTTCGCTGGAGCAATTTGTTCATGTGTTACTGAATGTTTGTTGCCCAAGTGCTGCATATATTTGTGGAAGTACATATGCTTTAGTGTATGCAATAAATACAAACTATGACACGCATCAAGAAATTCAATAAAAGGAAATTTCGTGGTAACCAGTTCACAAACAAAGCAAGGCACACTGTTGAAAGCAACCAATGTACCAGTTCTTCAGGGAAGAAACTCCCACATGGCACGCCTCCAGGTGATTCAAATTTTTGTGTTGACAATGACGCTGTTTGTAGTGGATTTGTTGTTCTTGATGTGAGCATCTTATCTCCTTTGAGAAAGGAAGTGGCGAAATGTAAACAATGTGATGGTGTGGGCTGTCTGGAAATAAATGAACAACAAAGTAGCAGGAAGGGTTTAGCATCAAAATTATTTCTGTGTAGATCGTGCAATAAATCTACCTCAAAAATGACTTCGAACATTGTGCATAATTCGTATGACGTGAATTTGAAGTTAATGTACGCAACACGTGCAATAGGAAAAGGAAAAAGGCTGCTCAAATGTTTTGTGGTTTGATGGACCTTCCTCTTCCTCCCAGTAGGTTTAGCAAGTACATAAACATACTTTTAGGTGCCTTTATGGGTTGTGTCTAAAGCATCTATGAACCGTGCAGTAGAGGAAACTGTAAATATTAGTGGAACCTGTTGGACTTCATGGGACATGGCAGTGTTGACGACATCGTTTCTTAAATGGTGTTATAAGTGCCACTTCTCTGGAGGGTGGAAAAGTTGTTGATGTTTATCTAAGTTGTTGTTTATCTAAGTACTGACACACACCTGCCATGTAACACTGAAGGACATATTGAACATCAGTGTACTAAGAATTATGATGGTTACAGTGGAGGTATGGAGTGTGATGGAGCTCTAAAAGTATTTCAGATGTCGGTGCCCATTTATAACGTTAGATATACGAAGTACCTAGGCGATGGGGACTCTAAAGCTTTCAATAAAGGCAATGAGTTCAGTGTTTATGGTGATACCTTGGTCACAAAACTGGAGTGCTGTGGACATGTACAAAAGAGGATGGGTGCAAGATTGAGGAAGCTACGAAGAGAAATGAAAGGAAAGTTGCTGTCTGGCCGAGGCAAATTGACAGAAACTGAAATAGACCTCCTTCATAGTTATTATGGACTGGCCATTAGACAAACTGCACCTCTGAATGATGATACAGCAATGAGAAAAGTGTATAGGCCACCTATTTTCATAAGTTGCCCACAGATAACCATCCTGTTCACGTACTTTGCCCTAATGCAGCAGATTCTTGGTGTGGTTACCAAAAAGCAAAAGAAAGTGGCCAAATATACCATCATAAGCATTCTCTTCCTGAGCCTGTTATGAATGAAATAAAACCAATTTTTAGAGACCTGAGTGACCCTGTTTTTCTTAGTAAATGTCTTCATGGGGGCACTCAGAATACAAATGAAAGTTTCAACCATTGCTTATGGGAAAGATTACCCAAGAATGTTTTTGTAGGACTAAATACATTAAAAGTTGGTGTACTAGATGCAGTGATACGTTTCAGTGATGGAGTGATAGGAAGGTTGGAAGACCTGAGAAATTTAGGCATAAAATGTGGCTCTAATATGGAAGATCAATTGCTAGCGTGTGGCAGACAACAGGTGCATGAAGCTGAAAGATCTGCTCTAACTTACCAAAGATGCAAGAAATGCTAAAAGGAATGCTAAGAGGAAGCTTGAAGATGAAGAAATGCTGCAGGATGAAAATGCTTCAGGAATGTTCTGAGGCAGAGTTTAATTGGACTTGTATCTTCATTCACAATTTCCCGCGAGTTGTATTTTTCAGAATTCAGGTACAAATATTTCCTAAAGTTTATAAAGTGTTGCTCTTAATTTTTTTCTGTAACTTGCAATAGTCCGTACTTATGTAGTAGACCCAAGCTTTATTGCAGAATCAACTAAATTATAGAAAAAATATTTTTATTAGGAAAAGAATTATAAAAATTAAAATGTAAGATGTCATTTTTTGTCATTGTAATATACATAATAGGTGGAATTAAATAGGTCTAGTACTTCAGCCATCATGTTATGCATATCTGGTAAAAATTTGGTCTCCTTCAAATGCTTAACATTGGATTAAATGGTACCTCAATTTGAGGAAGCATTTTGGAAAAAAAATTGCACAAATTTTTTTGTATTTTTTAAAATAATCCTAAGCTGGTTCAAAAATATTCAAAATACATCTAATTTGTTTAGAAACTGTGCTGCGTTACCTGATATCAACAAAAAGTTTGTAAAACATATACATTATAAACGGTGCCTGAATGAAATAGGTGTTGATTTTTACATAATATTGAGCCGAAAAAGTACCCTGTATCCGTAATCACACAAATTTTTTTGACAGTATTATGAAAAAAAAAAAAAGATTGCTACATACCATGTAGCAGAGATGATGTCTTGCATATAGGCACAACAGAAAGTTTGTCAAACAAGTAAGCTTTTGGCCAAAAGGGCCTTTATCTGAATCACACACACACACACACACACACGTATTTCTGTCTTTTGTGATGAGGCTTCAGATTTCAAATTAAAACATTCCAAAAGTCTTGAAATCCCTGGAACTGGTACCTTGCCTGTATCAATGTTAATAATAGGCTAAAATCTTATAGATCCTCAGTTCCCAGTATGAATAAACTGTCTACATACATAACTGTGTACAGGACCCTCTCTACACAAATCCTATTTGACCCTGTCCAATTTTTTTATCAAGTGATCAGTCAATCACATTAATCTGTGCTGCTATTTTATCTTTTCTCACTTCTTAGCTTCTTTACCTCCTTTCACTACAAATTTTATTTACTAGTAATTAACATATGTTTGAACATGCAGTCAAAGCTAAATAACACCAAGATTTTAAATAGTGGACATTAATCTGATTTTGTACATAACCAGCCACATTTACTCTTTATGATATCAACATTTTTGAAATTGGACTTGCTCTATGAGTTCTCATTCATGTGTCCCTCTCAAACACACATTGCTGTTATTTTCTGTGTTAATAGTATGTACTCTGTTTAATTAATCTTCAGCATTCATAACATGACTCTATAATCAGTGCGTGGTTTCACAATGATGCAGTGGAATAATGGAAATGGAATGAGGAAAGGTGACAACTTAAACATACAGTTGAGATTTTAAGTGCTTAATAGGCACACAAACTAGACTAGAAGCATTGCTATGCATTAAGCCTCTTAACAGCTAACTACTAAAGAAAACACACACACACACACACACACACACACACACACACACACACACACACACACACACGCACGGGCCAGGGATGTGGTACTCATGTTGGTGTAAGTAAGGGAATTGCATGTGGCACACATCAATGTGGAGGAATGGACTGCGAGGACGAAATAGAACCGAGGAAGAGTGATATTGTGAGGTGTGAATGTAGAAAAAGTGAAGTGGGTACATGGGGTCAGGGACGATGGATGGAGGATAGGGCTGGTGTAGATTGAGGCCAGAAGGATTATGGAATCAAAGGATTTGTTGTAAGGACAGTTCCTATATATGTAATTCAGAGTAGCTTTTATGGTTTGTGAAGCAGCCATTGAAATTCAGCATGTTGTGTTCAACAGTGTATTTTGCCACAGGATGGTCAGCTGCACTCGTTACCACAATGGGGTGTGGTATTTCATTGAATGGATAGCTAGTTGGTGATGATGCTCAAATAAAAGACTGCAAAATTTACCTCGGAGATGGTGTATGAGGTGCTTTCACAGAAAACCCTGTCTCTGATAGGGTGGGATGTTGTAGAATATGCCTGTGACAGGACTGGAATAGTTGGTGTGTAGCTGCATAGGACAGGTGATTCCAGCCTCAAGGCATATTCTATCCTGTCAGGCCACTCAGTGCCTCAACTGTTGGTGATTTGTTACCTTTATACACCTTCCATTAATCTTCTAATAGTACTAGAACAGGTCCTGTTATCGGTGAGATAGGAGGGTCAGTTCTCCCCGCATGGCTGGCCCAAATGGGCAGTCTCACTATTCTTCCAAGCATTGGTAGTGCCACATTATTTGGAACACTGTTACACATGTATATGGAACATCATACAGTAAGATTGCTTGTGAAGAAGAATCACTGTGTTTGTTTCACTAAGTGTGTATATTCGTGTTCAGCAAAAGGTCATTGATAGCTAAGCTGTTGACTGCACTACAGTCAACATCATTATAACATTTAAGAACAAAAGTGACCTCTTATTACTCACAACTTTAGCCTACACCTGCCAGAAATGAGCAAAGTATGCAACTTTGAAAATATTTGGACCTCCTACTGGCAAAATTCAAGGTGCTGGCAAGCAATGAAAAAATGTTAAAAGCAAATTGGAAGCAGTTCTTCTTGACAATGCCTTCTGCTCCATAGATGAATTACCAACTACGTAATGTATGTGTGTGACTGAGTTACAGTTATTAGATTTTATTGTAGTTTACAATTAAAGTGAAATCCAGTTATGTAAACGGTTACTATATAGCTATATTTTGAGAAAGTGTATATTATTTTGTGGTTAATGATACATTCCACAACAGTGTGAATTGTTGTAAATGTATTCCATGGAGATGCCAATAACTAAGCCAAATCAAACTAATTGTCTTCACCAGACTGTGACTTCTGATGCTTTCATGACCAGCATAAACTGTATGTGGTCTTTGTTCAATAATACATGCTACAGCACTTGTATTTCCACTCTCATGAGATATCTTTGTGACAAAATTAGTAAAGTTCCATTGGAGAGATTTTTGTGTGTAAACAGGGCTGTTAATTTGAGCTTTTGGATATCAGTTTTGTTGTTGTTGTATGAACATTGTGTTAGTAAATGAAGTGGAATGATATGGAGAAGATAGACTTCCAATTGACAGGACGTTAAACAATAACTTCCCTTGCTTCCTTTTAGGACATTCCAGTTATGATTTAAATTAAATGGAAAAATTCCCAAATTTCCCATTTTCCACAAATATAGAACAGTCAAAAACCAATATAATTTATATATAACAACTTAGATACCAAACACGAAACATTAAGAAATAGTTGTACCAATTACTATTGCTTGACAGGAAGCATGTCAAAGATCCTAGGTGAGAACATTATTATGTAATGCGCACTTCATTATCTGAGATTGAACTCAGTTTTGAGAGGATGTGATTGCAAATTCCAGCATTGAAGTTTTGGTTCCCTGTTGCTTTCCTAAATTGATTAACGCAAGTGACAGGATAATTACTTTGCAGAGGAGAGGCCAATTTTCTTCCCCAATCTGATCTTGTGCTCTCTCTCTTACAGGCTGTCAAATCACTACTAATCTTAATTTTCCTTTCTTCTATTATTCAGCCACTAAAAATGCGAGAGAGTGAGTCATAAAAAAACTTCATGGTTATCTCTTACATAGGGCCTAAAGGTCTGTAAATTTGTTAAGTTGCCCAGTACTTCCTGCAAAGTACATGGGATCAGCACTAACTAGCGACTGAGTCAAGTGGCTGTATACATTGAACTTGGTAAAGAATAATACATGGCAGCAACTTCCACTGTCTTAAAATTATAGATAAGTGCAATTTTCTTAACAAGATTTGCTGTTTTGATTGTTTGCAACAAAGTATTGGTGAAATATCAAATAAAATGATTGCAGCATGTATTATATCACAAGTAAAAAAAATCTCGTCCCAGTTTCTACTCTGAGGCTGCGTCATTATAAGTTGTGGAAGGTACTTTCTACCACCATTTGCTGTTTTCTGTTCTACTCCATTTATGAACTGAGTGGGAGAAAACAGACTGTGTTTATTCCTCTGTATGCAGCCTGATCTTGCCACCTATTATTCTCATGATTCTTACACCGTATTTTCATGATCCCTATACCACTATCAGTTTTCTAAGTTTTTTCCAAGATGGTTTTATGAGAACAAAGCTGCATTTCTTCCAGAGATTCCCATTTAAGTTCCGTGAGCAACTGCGTTACACTTTTGTATGGGCTGTACCTCACTGTTATGAACCTGGCAGGCATATCTGAATTCATTCAAAGGTCTGCTGTCGACTGTTTGATAAAGATACCAGATGTTGGAGCAATACTCATAGAATTGGTCACACTGGTATCTTGTTTTGCAATTTTTTTTACGGATGCACTGCAGTTTCCCTCAACAGTTCCAACATATCTAATAATCCATTCACCATTCATTGCACCAATTGTGTGTTTGCCCAATTTCATATTGACTTCTAGTGTTATCCAGCTCTTAATTATTTAATGCACTGTGATATGTTCTGGATGTTGACCACTAATCCTGTATGTAATTGAATAGCAATGGCTTCTTATTTGTTATAACAGTGATCTTGCTTAAAATATGCCAGTGGTCACTCCAAGCAGAAATATTGTCTGTCTGTCAGCACTTCCTTCTTGTTGACTAATGAAGAAATATTCCTATAGACAACAATATCATCAGTGAAAAGTGGTGCTGACTGTTATCTTATAAATCAGCTCAGTGTAAGGAAAAGATAGATAACAAGCAAAGGTGCAGACACTTATACATTAGGTTTCAGCCACAGTCTTTGGATGGGGCTAGAAGAGCACTATTTTTATGAATTGCTTTAGCTACTAGTGGAAGGTCTCTACCTATCTGACTCCTCCACCTATAGACTGTGTAGGAGTGATCCCTTCCCAGAAATCCAACGTAACCTCCAGTCTCTGGTTGAAGTGTTAGACTCTTCCCAGAACGTCTCCCCTCAATCCATTTCCTTCCTCACCCCTATGACACACCACACACTCATGTTCTGTATACTGCCCAAAATCTACAAACCCTGCAATCATAGATGTCGTATTGTGGCTGGTTATTGTGTCCTGCTGAAAGAGTTTTGGTCCTTATTGACAAACACCTCCAACCAATTGTCAGTAATCTAGCCTACTATGTCAAAGATATCAACCAACTCCTTCACTGACTTTCCACAATCCCCACCACCTTACCTGCTGGATCCCTACTCATCAGTGTGAATGTCACCTTCCTACACACCAACATCCTTCATGCCCATGGTCTTACACCTACTGAACACTACCATTTCCAACGTCCTTCAGACTCAAAACCCACTACCTTATTTCTCATACACATTACTAACTTCATCCTAATTCACAACTACTTGTACTTTGAAGTGAAGGTATACAAACAATATCTTCATTCCTTCACAACCTGAGCATCTTCCCTACTATCCACTTCACCTGGTTCTCCGGAACCCAATGTGCCACCTTTCTGGATGATGATCTCCTCCTCTCTGAGAGCTCTATCCACACCCCTGTCCATATTAAACCCACCAACCATCAACATTACCTGCATTTCAACAGCTGTCATCCGTTCCACTCCAAAAAGTCTCTTCCATACAGCCTGGTCACCCGGGAACAGTGTATCTGCAGTGACAAAAACTCCCTTGCCCAGTATGCTGAAGGAGGTCTCACCAAGGCCTTCGCAGACAGGTGCTATCCCCCGGACCTAGCTTGCAAACAGACTTCTGTGCCATTTCTTTTGCACCCCCCACTCCTCCCATCACCCCCAAGAACCAGCCACAGCAAAGTGCCCCGTTAATCTCCCAGTACCAGCCTGGACATCGTTTACCAGGGCTTTACTTACCTATCATCATTCCCTTAAATGAGGGACATCCTACCAAAGAACCTTCCTACCCCTCCTAAAGTGTTGTTCTGTGTACCACCCAACCTCCACAACATCGTGGTCCATCCATACGCCACTCCCAATCCCACCTCCGTACCACAGGCATCATATCTGTATGCAAGACCTGCTCAATCCACCCACCATCTGTTGCTATTCCAGTCCTGTCATACACTTATCCAACGCCATCAGAGGCTGTGCCACCTGTGACAGCAGCTATACTATATACCAATCATTGCACAGCTTTTTGTATTACTACCAACCAGCTGCCTGCCAGGATGAACAGTCACTACCAGACTGTAGCCAAGAGCAAAGTAAACCACACTGTGGCACAACATGCAGCTGAACATAAAATGCTTGATTTCAATGGCTACTTCACTTCCCGAACCATCTGGATCCTCCCCTCCACCACCAGCTTCTTGGAACTACGCATATGAGTTATCCTCAAAAAACATTCTCTACTCTTGAAATTATCCCAGCCTCAACCTATAGTAACATACTGTCCCTACACCCCTCTCATATCCTTTGTCCTATCACCTCCTCTCTATTCTCGTCTCCCACCCTCTCTGTATGTTTCCCTGTGCCAATGCACCCACCCATCTTTCTGTGCTCCTCTCCTTTTTTGCTGCCCCCCCCCCTCCCCTCCCCCTGCTTGACCCTGCCCCACAACCACTCGATGCACATTCCACGAGACAGCGCTCTTATCTCCTCCTATTGTACTCTGTTATCATTTCCCCTTCCCTGCCATCTCTAGGTTGCTGCTTCCATTCTACATGAAAGTTGCATTCTGATCCAAGCTGCCAGAGATGGTGGTCATGTGTGCGTGAAGTGTGTTTGCTTGCATGAGTGAATGTGTGCACATTTGCTTCTTGGCCGAAGGCTGTGCTGAAACCTAATGTATAAGTGTCCTTTAGTTGTGCCTGTCTGCAACTTAACGTGTCATCTTTATGCTAAGTAGCAATCTTATCTTTTCCTTACATTGCTGGTACTGCAATCTAGTGTTTCCATTGTTTGATTCTAGATCAGTTTCATATATTGACAACATTACAGATGCTGCTATACTTTCTTAGGATAGAGCCAATGTTATTTTTGTTTCTGTTGAATATTCCCTGTCCTGTGTAACATAGTAGGCGCTCTTATTAAAAAAAGTTATCAAACCATTGCGTATATGAAAAGGTAACTATAAGATTCTGTCTCGGATATTAATCGAGAGTGTGGTACAGTGTCAAACATTTTTGAAAATCTAGGATAACTAAATCTGTATGTTCTTCTGCATCTACTATTTATAAGATTTTGTGCATGAATAAAGCAGTTTGTGTTTCTCACAATTGTTTTTCACGAATATGTTCTGGTTCTCTGAAAGAAGCTTCCTTTCCTCCAAGAATGTCATTATTTTTTAGGTTAGAATATGCTCTCTGGTCATTACGCGCAGATTTCAGCTGTATTGGTCTGTTATTTTGTGCATCTGCTCTTTTGCCCTTTTTGTAAACAGGAGTTATGTGAGCTCTTTTTGTCATCATGTGATATCTGCAATTAAGCACGATTTTCTGTCCAACCTTAGTTGTGCTACATGCTCAGTTGATTTCTTTAAGTCCCAAGCCATGTGGGATGAAAGAGGTGCCATTCAATTTTACCTGCAGCCCCCTTTTGAAAGGGATTATAGTAGTCTGTTTCTGCAATGTTACCTGTTAAGTGAAGGTGGGTCGTTGTCATCCTCGATATATTTACTTAGTATGTATTTATGTAATTGTCCTAAGTTCACCTTTTAAAATGGTTGTTAGTGAATGTCTACACATTGTGGCATGGAATCAGAGAGAGCCTGGACATGTTTCTTGCATCCATAAATGGTGGTTGGTAAGTTCTGGACAATAAAAGCAGAAGCACTGATGCGCATGCTGGAGATGGTCAAACCATTGCTACGGCAAGATCCAGACCCAGTGCAGTACCCCAGCATTGTGCGTACATTGTGGGGAAAGCTGCAGGGCCTATTAAGACCCAAGATCGTGTGTGCAGTGAGGTGCCACAGTGGCAAGACATCGGATTCGCATTCAAGAGGACGAGGATAGTGGGAGCCAAAGCTACTTGGTCATGTGAGTCGGTACATAGTTTAAAGATTGCTGATCAGGAAATTTATAAACAAAAGAACTATTAAAAATGAAGGAACTACTAAACAAAATAGAAGTAGTGTCTCACAAAGAAACCTTTCAACTCGAATTTGTGTATTTGGGATTCCTCACTCAGTTCCTTCAGTCCTGCTGTGAATGCCTGTTGAAAATGAAACCTGTTGAGTGGTCCACACTTTACTGTACAATGCTTAAGCAAGTGTTATCAGCGAGCATCTCTCTTTCCGACTAGTGTTCACTGAATGAATATTGAAGTTTTCTTTGAATGAGTCAACACTGTCAGCAACAAATTTTATAATAGGAGAATATACATACAGGGATGGCACAATTAAGAGTTCAGAGACACCTGAACAACAGCCTACACAAAACTTGCAGACTGACCCTGCAGATCAGTATGGCTGCCCTGTTTCTGGGTTAAAACATCTGTGCACGGTGTTGCCTTAAAATATGACATAATATGATATGATAGAGTAGAAGGAAGCAAAGTAACTTTTGTGTTTGTCAGAGATGGTGGAGATTATACATATAGTGTAGAAAGCAGCATTCAGTTTCTGCAGGAGATCTTGAATATCAAGATAGTTGATTTCACTGATTGTTTGACTGCTTTCAGATAATAGCGTTTTGCTTTTGCTTTTACAATAGTTCTACATCAGCAACTGTACACATTGCATTTTGTTGCAGTTAAGTGTTAAGTTAGTGTAGTTAAGTGTTAATCAGTTATCTGTGAGCAATCCCAGATGAGGTTTGCCAACCAGTGATGCCATACGATCATTTCATTTCATTAGCTGTATCATTTATATTATGTTCCATGTTACAATAACATTTGTCATTTGCAAAGAGGGAAATTTTTGAGCTGTCTGTCACGTTTACTGTTAGATGAAAGGTATATATCAAGAAAAGAAATGGATCCTGGTCTGAATCCTGTGACAACTCCCACTTTACATGATCACAGTTGGAGTCAAACCTCATTGTTATTTGTTGACACTGGAGGACCAACCTCCTGTGACCCATTTTCCAGGTGGATTGTAACTCATTGTTGAGTGTTTTCCCTAATAACGTAAGGGAATATTGGGACGGTTCTTTCAAAAAGACATGCCCAATTTCCTTTCCCAATTTGCGCTTGAACTCAGTCTGTAATGACCTCTGTTTCAAGGATGCTGTAAACCCTAATTCTTCCTTCTAATTGGGTACAGTGAACACATTCCAAAGTACCAGTACCTGCTTGCTGCTGCATATGCTTTCACACGTGTTATTGTAGTCATAACATGGCTTCTGTGAGCTAAAATGTCATAGTAAGGCAAAACCATTTCCTGGAGACTGATCCTTCTCTTGTAACTATTATGCTCTTTGATACTAATAACATCTGGCACTTGATTTCACTTTTCCATTATTTTTCACAATCTTCAGTAGCTGACCTACTGATCATTGTGTCTCATTCTACCAGTGCTTTCTTAGTTAGATTTATACCTTTCCTCCATAATATTTCATCATTAGCTCCCCCCCCCCCCCCCCCCCCAAATTTTTGTGTCCCAGTGGCTTAAAATGTAAGGTAATGTATTGGATCATAACAATGATTTTTTTCCATTATTTGAAACAACACATTTACATTACTCATTGGCATTATGTTTGTGAATGTCAGAATCATATCAGCCTAGGAGTCAGTCAACATAAACCTTGCACATTGCAGTTGCTTTCCTTATATTAAATCTGTTTGACTAACACAGGACCCTAAATTTAAATGACTACATTATTTATGTATTCAGCCTAACCTTAGAAAACAAAATTTGCTCACTCCATGTACATAATCTGAATAAACGTGCCAAATAAATCCAGTAATAGTGTAGCCAGTTGGGCAAAATGTTGTTTGCTGACTGGCACTTTATGTTGCATGGAAACTGAATGGCAGATGTGGACATTTCGATAGATAGATGCTGCAAGTTTCACACACTATGAACAATAATAATATACTGAAGTGCGATTATTTTGCTGTCATTTTGAAATGTTATGAAATAAGATTGAAACAAATTTTAATTGTACAGATTGGCAGGAGAGAACTTCAGTTGGCACTGCTTATGGCGATAGTGCTTCGGGGAGTACCCAAAGAGAACAGTATGGTGGTAAAGGGTGAGTGTGCAACAGTTTTATTACAAAATTATCATGCATAATTTAAAAAATTAATGTAGTATCACTTTAATTAAAATTTGGAAGAGAGTAGTCATATTATTTCTTTTCACGGGGCAGTAATAGGAGCAAAACTACAATTAAATCAATACTATTAGCCGCCTGTCAGCGGCATTGATATACATCAACAGGGACGGTTGAAAATGTGTGCCCCAACTGGGACTCGAACCCGGGATCTCCTGCTTACATGGCAGACACTCTGTCCATCTGAGCCACCGAGGGCACAGAGGATAGTGTGACTGCTGGGACTTACTGCTGGCACGTTCCCCGTGAGACACACGTTCATAAATTATAGTCCGCACACTGCATTCGTAGTGCCCGTCATTATACCCGTTACTCGTGGCAGTCAATCCACTGAGTCCCGTAAGAGTTCAGGCAGTTCGTGTGCATCCGCACTGAAGGAGGTCATCAGCTGAGAGAGCTGCACGGTCACCAATGGCATCTGTTCTTTCGGACATGTCCGAAAGAACGGATACCATCTTCATATTGTTAAAGCTAACCGGCTGTGCGGATGCACACAAATTGCCTGAACCCTCACTGGATTCGGTGGATTGTCTGCTGCGAGTAATGGGTACAGTGGCAGGGGCACTATGACTGTAGTGTGTGGACTATAAGTTGAGAATGTGAGTCTCACGGGGAGTGTGCCGGTGATAAATCCCTGCAGTTGCACTATTCCCTGTGCGCTTGGTAGCTCAGATGGATGGAGCGTCTGCCATGTACGCAGGAGATCCTGGGTTCGAGTCCCGGTCAGGGCACACATTTTCAAACATCCCCGTTGATATATCAATGCCTGTTAGTGGCTAATAGTATTGATTTAATTGTAATTTCATTCTAGAGAGCTGCACGGTCACCAGTGGGATCTGTTCTTTCGGACATGTCCGAAAGAACGGATGCCATCTTCATGTAGTAAAAGGAATGATTGAATCAAATTTGAAACAATGGTGTTTGCCATTTGTCTTGCATATTGAATGAAATTGTACAGTCTAAGGCTTCCACCCGGTCACTCATTGACCAGTCTGGTGTGGCAGTTGAAGGTAACAAAATGAAAGCTGACATTTTAAGTTATGCATTTAAGAAACCATTCATGCAGAATAATTGTACAAGCATAACATTGTTTGATGATGCAGAAGAATCGTACAAGCATACCGTTGTTTGACCATGTCCCCTGTACATGAAACAGCAGTTAGCATTCCTAGCGTAGAGAAACAACTGAAAGAGTTGAAAACAAATAAGTCGCCAGGTCCCGATGGAATCTCAGTTCAGTTGTAAAAAAAGTACTCTATGGCATTGGCCCCTTACTTAGCTTGCATTCAACACGAGTCTTTCATCCAGCACAAAGTCTCAAGTGACTGGAAAAAAGCACAGGTTCCTCGTGTATATAAGAAGGGTAAAAGAACGGACCTGCAAAATAACAAACAAGTATCCTTAACATCAGTTTGCTGCAGAATTTTAGAACATATTCCAAGTTTGAGTATATAATAAATGTCCTAGAGACCAATAAGCTTATATGTCCATGGATCAGCACTCTTTTAGAAAGAATCGCTAGTGTCAAACTCAGGTTGCCATTTTCTCGTATGAAATGCTGCGAACTATGAATGAACAGCAACAGGCAGATTCCGGGTTTTGTTTAGATTTCCAGAAAGTCTTTGGCATGGTGCTTCACTGCAGATTGTTAATGAAGGTGTGAGCATGTGGAATAGGTTCCCAGGTATGTGAGTGATTTGAAGAGTTCTTTAGTAACAGAACTCAGCACATTCTCCTCGATAGTGAGGGTTCATGAGAGACAAGGGTGCTGTAGGAGTGCCCCATGGAAGTGCGATAGGGCCATTCTTATCCTCTGTTTACAAATGATCTGATGGACAGGGTGAACTGCATTCTGTGCTTTTTTTTATGCTGTGGTGTACAGAAGGTGTCAAAGATGATTGACTGTAGGATGGTACAAGATGACTTGGACAAAATTTCTAGTTGGTGTGGCAAATGGGAGCTGTCTGTAAATGTAGAAAAATGTAAGTTCATGCAGAAGAATTGGCAAAACAAACCTGTAATGTTCAGATACAGCGTTAATAGAGTCCTGCTTACGCAGTCATGTCATTTAAATATCTTGGTGTAATGCAGTATAAAATAGAATGAGTATTTGATGATTGTGGGAGGGGAGGCAAATGTTCAACTTGGTTTTATTGGGAGATCTTTAGGAAAGTGTGGTTTACCTGTTAAGGAGATGGCATGTAGGATGCTAGTGCGAGCTGTTCTTGAATACTGCTCGAGTGTTTGGGATCTGTACCATGTCGGGTTAAAGGAAGACATCAAAGCAATTCAGAAGTGGACTGCTAAATTTGTTGCTGGTAGGTTTGAACAACACGCAAGTGTTAGAGAGATGGTTCGAGAACTCAAATGGAAATCTCTGGAGGGAAGGTAAAGTTCTTTTTGAGGAATACTATTGAGAAAAATTTAGAGAACTGACAGTTGAAGCTTATGGCAGAACGATCGTACTACCGTCAACATATATTTCGCTAAAGACCACTGAGATAAGATACAAGAAATTAGGGCTCATATTGACGTATATGGATACTTGCTTTTCCCTCATGCTACCTGTGAGTGGAACAGGAAAGGAAATGACTAGTGGTGGCACAGGGTACCCTCCATCTCCCATCATACAGTATCTTGCAGAGTATCAATGTAGATGTAGGTGGTTAGTTTGTAGCTTGGTGGATAAATGTTGACATAAAAGGTTTACATTGTACCCCTTTGGATGTTTCTGGTGATACTTGTATGCATAAAAAAAGTGTTCAGTTAACTTTGGTCCAGATTCTATGTTAAAATATAGGTTCACCACATGACAGACTAGTTCAGCTACATAACAGATAAGAGAAATTTATAAATTAGAGAGTGCAGCAATCAGTTCTCCTCCCCCCCCCCCCCCCCCCCTCCCCCACTATCCAGATTTTGGCTAGTGGCTAGCCATTATCAATGCACTGTTTTCTACTCTTGATGCATGTAGGTTCCCTGTTGTTCGGGCATCAGTCTTACTGGGTTTTCTAAGAACTGCAACTGACATCCGAACAACAGGGAACTGACATGTATCAAGACTAGAAAATAGTGCATTGATAATGGCTGGGCACTAGCAAAATCTGGATTTGCCAAATAGAACCTGCACAAAAAAAAGAAATGACTGATTGCTGCGCTCTCTAATTTATAAATGATATTGCAGTCACTGAGTGCACATTCTTTCCTAATGGAAGGTAACCTGGTGAAGATAAAAGAAAGACAATTACATTTGCTTCCAATAGGACCTGGCCAAGTAAAGCTTTGTCGTATTAAAACTGACCTGTGAGTTCAATGCTTTTAACTAAAAAAAGAAAAAGATATGGAACACCAAAAGTGCTTTGAGCTTCTTTTATTGTTTTTAAAATAAAGGCCTGTTTATGGAGATGTTGAGGTGGGACACCAGGCATAGTAAGAATACAGAAAGTTTGACACATGCTGATGTCACTGGATTTGTAGAGTGTGATAAGAGTGTGCAGAAGTTGATCTCTAGGAAAACAATCAATCTTATGAATCACGTATGGTTGTTCATATTACAGGAGAACTATAGCTTTGTAGAAAGGGTTTTTGTAAATCTCAGAGTGATATTTCAACTCTAAAAATGCGGGAGCAACTCATTCAGTATTAATAATAATGGAGCATCTTTTAGCTAGTATTTTAGAAGGAAACCGTGGTCATGTTTTTGTTGTAATAACTCTTAACTTGGGGTCTCTTCCCAACCTGTCACCTCACTGCCGCATTAGACTATGGCCTTCATGTATGGCAGGGCTTCACAACATACGTGCTCGCGAAGCAAGCTGTGAGCAGCAAGGCGCGAGCACGGAGCAGCGCGAGCACGCTACCCCCACTGCAGGACAAGAGCGGAGAGTGGGGAGAGTCACGTAGGGCACACAACAGCTGCCGCCAGTCAATGTGAATCCGCGGCCACCTGCAGGGATATCACTCGGGAATTATTACTGCGACAAATGAAACAAATAAAGGAGAATGTACACGTGCCACATAATTTTATTAGGTTAGTGTATGCCTCTACATTCGTTTTAATTTGTGAACTGTTACACAATAAAAGGTGTCACTGAGGTGTGGGATTCTCGGTTATCTTGTACTTTTTGCCCTTTACAATTGCGTCTATGTTCGGAGTAATTGTTCTTGTGCATTGTAGCCGCAGCGTGCAGTTTAAATTTCGATCAGACAATGCGTTTCTCAAGCGCATCTTGTTACATTTCATTGCAGAGAACAGTTGTTCACAAACATACGTGGAACATTGATATTATTGTAGCCGCCAGTTTGTGCAAACGAGGAAATCTATCCTGAGGGAAGTGTCTTAGAATTCCAAAATGTTTTTCTTGTTCTGAAATTTGTCTGTGTGTTCTCTGTCACACTGCAGGTCAATAATTTCTAGTTGCAGCTCAGGACGAATCTCTTCAATATTCGCTGAATATGGAGCGGAGAACAGATCAAAATCACTGTCTAGAGCTGTCAGATCTTGAAAGCGTTGATCAAATTCTTCCTTAAGGGCAAAAAAACTACGTGAATAACGTTCACAGTCTTTGTGAACATCTTGCATGGATGATAATTTAGGAAAATGAGCTAGCTTTCCTGTTTCCAGCTGACTCCCCCAAAGTGTCAATTTCATTTTAAAAGCTCTTATTCGATCTATGAAATGAGTAATTAGCAGATCTTTACCTTGTAGTGAAATTTTCAAAGCATTCAGATGGCTAGTTAAATATGCTAAGAACGCGAGATCACATTTCCATGAAGGCTCTTTGAATTCAGGAACACACATGTTATTTATTTCCACGAACATGTTTATCTCATCTAATAGGCAAAAAAATCGATTTAATAATTCGCCACGACTAAGCCAGCGGACCTCGCTGTAATAAGACAGGCTACTATACTGGCTTTCTACATCGTCAAGAAAGCTTTTAAATTGCCTGTGTTGTAGCCCTTGCTTCCTTATATAATTGGTTGGTTCAAATGGCTCTGAGCACTATGGGACTCAACTTCTGAGGTCATTAGTCCCCTAGAACTTAGAACTAGTTAAACCTAACTAACCTAAGGACATCACACACATCCATGCCCAAGGCAGGATTCGAACCTGCGACCGTAGCGGTCTCGCGGTTCCAGACTGCAGCGCCTAGAACCGCACGGCCACTTCGGCAGGCTATAATTGGTTGTACGAACAACAACTCTCATCACATTTTGTAGAGTGATACTCTTTGCACATAAGTTTTCCTGGTGGATCACACAGTGAACGCCCCTTATTTCATTCGGCACGGTCAGTTTTTGCATTTTCTCCTTCAGCAGCACAACGAAACCTGAGTTTTTCCCCCTGTCATCGCTGGTGCACCGTCTGTAGACACAGAAACTAAAGAATTCCACGACAATCCTATATTTTCAACACTTTCTTCAACACTACTTAAAATATCACCTCCGGTTGTAGTGTTCTTCATGGCTACTACATCGAGGAGCTCCTCCCTCACCTGAAGGTCTCTATTAACACCTCTAATAAATATGGCAAGCTGCGCTGTTCCAGTGATATCAACACTTTCGTCCAGAGCTAGAGAATACGCCATAAAATCTTTACAGATATTTGCAAGCTGGCTCTGGACATCGTGTGCATGTCCTGTATGCGACGCATAATGGTCATGTTAGATAATGGCATAATCCAAAACTGTTCAATTTGAGATGGACACAAATGTTCCGCTGCAACTACCAAACATTCTTTTATTAAATCGCCATCAGTGAAGGGGCGCAGGGATTTTGCTAAAAGCAAAGCAATTTTGTAACTCACTCTGAGAGCTGCCTCAGTTGATTTTTCTTCGTCGTCCAGATCTTTTTCGGATAGCTTCCTTTTAAGTTTAATAACTTCCTGTGCAGGATCTGGTCCATCACATTTTCCACTTCCGTAGTCTTTCGCGTGGTACGACATATAATGTCGCTGCAAATTAGATTTCCTAAAAGAATTCAGCGTTTTGTGACATACTAAACATTTTGCAACACCATCTTTTTCTGTAAACAGATACAATTCCTCCCAATGGGGGTTGAATTGCGAAAGCATGGTTGGGGTTACACAACGGTGACTTGAGATGATTCTTAACCAGCGAAGTGACTCTTAGAGCTGTGATGGTAGTACTTTAAACGTTACACAGTCGGCGCGAATTCAATAGGCACGCTGCGGCCCTATTCGAACGTGCGCGCGCGTTTCCCTCCCTCCCATCCATCCCCTCCCTCCCTCCCTACTCCGCGACCTCGCACCTGCTCGCGAGCACGTGCCTGAGCAGACGCGAGTACTCGCGCTCAAAACCGGCCAGTCGTTAAGCCCTGATGTATGGGATTACATTGAGCCAGATCAGTACCTGTATCTTCCAGTCTGCTGCATCCACCGATTGTTGCCATGAACTCATGCCACTTGTCACCTAGCAGAGTATCGCAACCTTCTGCAGATGTTATTACCTAGAATTGTTTCTGTCCGTACAACCTATTATACAAGAAATTTTATTTGCTCTGTCTTTAACTAAAGAGGCTACCTCACACGTATGACACAGTGAGCTTCAGCTTCTAGTCAACCACTGACATGCCATGCATTATTGAACTGTCCTCTTACATTGGGAGGTCTTGCATTTTATCCTTCCACACACTCTTCCTCAATAAAATTGTAAGTTTGAGCTAGGTTCTGAATGCTTGTGTTTGTGAATGCTATTAGAGTGCGAAGTTTATCTTGGAGTGTTCTAGCCATATTTTGTGATTATTAAAAAGGTTTTGAAATCTGAATGAAGGCAAATGTAGGCCACTGAATTCTACAAAATTCATTAGCTTTACAACTAAATTAGTAGTACCAATAATATGATTGGTACATTGTTCATCAGCAACATGAAACAAAATTGTCTGAAAACCATCAAAAAATTTAACACCAGCACTGAAGTTTTTGATGTGTTGACCAGATCTTACAGAGAATACAGATACTCCACAGTGATTTTGTGTTTGTTTTACAAAATAGCGTAAGGTTGGGTGCTTGTCCTTCACTTCCTTAAAGGAAAATTGCTTAAGCTGTGGATAAATGATGGAAACATCCCCCAGGCTGTGGCTAAGCCATGTCTCCGCAGTATCCTTTCTTTCAGGATTGCTAGTTCTGCAAGGTTCGCGGGAGAGCTTCTGTAAAGTTTGGAAGGTAGGAGACGAGATACTGGCAGAAGTAAGGCTGTGAGGACAGGGCGTGAGTCGTGCTTCAGTAGCTCAGATGATAGAGCACTTGCCCGCGAAAGGCAAAGGTCCCGAGTTCGAGTCTCGGTCGGGCACACAGTTTTAATCTGCCAGGAAGTTTCATATCAGCGCACACTCCGCTGCAGAGTGAAAATCTCATTCTGGAAACATCCCCCAGGCTGTGGCTAAGCCATGTCTCCGCAGTATCCTTTCTTTCAGGATTGCTAGTTCTGCAAGGTTCGCGGGAGAGCTTCTGTAAAGTTTGGAAGGTAGGAGACGAGATACTGGCAGAAGTAAGGCTGTGAGGACCGGGCGTGAGTCATGCTTCGGTAGTTCAGATGGTAGAGCACTTGCCCGCGAAAGGCAAAGGTCCCGAGTTCGAGTCTCGGTCGGGCACACAGTTTTAATCTGCCAGGAAGTTTCAAATGATGGAATGTTAGGTGCAGTGCTAACTGGTTGCAGAGACAAACTTAATGAAATTTTGTTCATGTCTCTTTGTGTGCTGGAATACTTATCTTCTAGTTAGCCTTTGTAGGTGGATTCCAAACTAGCTCCCAGATCTTAATTTATCAGATACAGGTAATGAACGTAATTATCAAATTGTAAAATTACAAGGAGGCAGATTGGCCAGTAGTTACTTACTATCAGCAGTCAAAATTTTTAGTACTACTGTTAGATGCAAGTTATAGAAAAACAGTTGTTGTAGCTTTCCTCTCAGGTAGAGAGAGAGAGATGGATTGGGAAAGCTTAGAAAGAAGAGACAGATCTCTCACACGTTGAGAGGAACCCACCTGTTGAAGAAATAATTTTTTAGTTTTCCCAATTTTCTTTTTGATTCATTAACAGATTGTATAATTAAAACTGATGGCTATGCAAGGTTCCAAAATATTAAGTTCTGTTAAAACATCTCCATATTGAAACCTCTTTTATTTCTTCAACTGATGCTCTTGAAATGAGCACTTTCTGAAATTCATTTTGTGCACTAAGAATAAGAAAACAGACAGCCTTTGAGACAACATAATTCTAGTGTACTATTGGCTGTGGTATGAATCCCAGTCCAGCTGTTCTGTTTTTATTTTTTTACTTTCTTCAGTGACATTCTCTCTCTCTCTCTCTCTCTCTCTCTCTCTCTCTCTCTCTCTCTCACACACACACACACACACACACACACACACACACACACACACTCACTTTGAAACAAATTCCAAGTACGAGCTAGTCTTGACACAGAGAGAAAAGATTTTTTTGTAAACTGTGTGAAACTAGAGTGAAAGCAGTTTATACTAAATAACTGTTGTTAAAATTTTCATTTGCATGAATTTAAAGCACAAAATAATTTTATCCTGTTATGTACATTGTCAGTCTTCTTTCCAGTATAGATCGAAGAAAAGGAACAAAGCAGGCCAACCATCTGACACAGCACCTTACACTAGGCAACGGTAAACTCTCATTTATTTGTGCTGCTACAGCTTCTGTGTTTTCATGTTGCTTACAAAGCAAAAAGTTTGAAGCTTTGCAGGTGTGGGCTTTTGTGTCACTAATTTGCTTTCACCGCAAAATAATTAAAAATCTGCAGCAGATTCATCTAGCAGCTTATACCGTGAATTTGAATAAAGATGACGTAATTGTAAATGACAATACGTTTAACAAGTCTGTCTGTGTGGCCATCCACCACAACAAGCACAGGAATACTTTATTTGTAAATAAAAACACCTTTGCTTGCTGCAACTTAATTTACTTTCCCCACACATGTTTTGCCTTTTCTTACTCTAAGGCATCTCCAGTGGGATCTAGAGCGATACAGTTCTTTATTTTTAGATTGTTAGACAGTCCATGTCACATTTTTTATGTAAATAAATAACTACTTATCATTTGTTGGCATATGTGTTTACTCTCATCTGGTCTGGAGGTCACACCACCACTTTGTTTCCAAAACATAAGGGAATCACCTGTGAAGTGAAAAAATAACCAAAGTAAAGGCAATATATTTTTAAAGTTCAGATATGTGTAATCAGAAAATCTTCTAGGCAACAGGTGATATTCAGTACTGTGTTGCTGTACCAGTACAGCATAACATTACTAGATACTCTTTGGCATTTACACCAGAAGATCGTTGAAACTTTGCTGGTCAAGTATGTTCCACTCTTCAGTCGCGGCCCTCCTTAGGTCATCAGGTTACTGCACTGGCAAACTGCTGATTTCAACAAGGTTCATGTCAGCAGATAAGATTCCGCCTCCGAGAGAAAGCTGTTCACAGTGTGTGCGGGGTGTGCTTGTGCATTATCGTCGTCTAAGGTGAACCCATCACTGACACATTGAATGTAGGACTGGCCAGTGGGTTGGAGCTTCATTTCCTTATACTGCTTAGCCCTCAAATTGCCCCTGATAATGATGAATGATCATCAGCTAATGTTGACCTCAGAAAACCACTTAGAAGTGGTTCCATGTACCTCATGCCAGTGAGGATACCCATGTCAAAGTCTGTAAGATGATAATAAGCCGCACATGCATGTCCTCTGGGCATGCTGTTTTGCATTCTACTCCTGAAAAGGTGCAGTGATGTTAAGTCCACCCAATGGACATCAGGTACTCACACCATCCTTTCTGTAGGAATGGCTTTTTTTTTTGGACCAAAAAAAGCTTGCATAAGGACGAAATGTATCCCAAAGATATCAGCTTGGTAGTGTTCATTTAAGATGTTCATGGTGCAACACTTTCCACTTTGTCAGTGCATGTTAGTTCCTCTTGATTTATTTTATGTGTAATACAATGAATGTAAATATGATAGTAATTCCATTAAAAAAAAGTTCTCACCATACATAATTATTCATTAAAGTCTCTTCTATTGACTCTTAGTAACATGTATTTTTGTTATCAGCAGTCAGTCCTTACATTTCAGAAGCTAAACTTTTACTGGTAACTTTTGTGTCTTTAGCTGTTGCATTATCAGTACAATATAATGTGTGGGTTCAGAAACAACTATTATCAAAATTGTTAATTTTATCTCAGTCCTTACATTTGACACTTTCATGGGTCGTGGAAGGTATGCTTACATGTGACTATACTTCTTTACTCATTTATGGAAATATAATTTGTCACTTCTGTAGGCTCCTGGCATCTAGTGGTTGTACGCTGTTTGTTATTAAATATAGCTTTTTAGGAGCCTAGGAAGTGTACATACCAACAAATTACGTTGTTTGAAATGCCACTGGGAAGTATGATTACCACCACAGCAGTGTCTTCATGAGGCAGAGAAAGTTTAAATGCCACAAAATTAATGTTTTTTGTGCGCTTTGGGAAGCATATTTATCAACAACTTGGTGGTTTTACAAAGGTTTTGAGAATGTGTGTAATGATCTCTGATTGACCGTGATGCTGTGCCAGGTGTATAAAAATTTCTACAACAATTACTTTCTGTTTGTTGTGGGATCATTATTGTCAGTTCTGAAGTCAGAACACTTTGCTTCTCTTCTATAGTGCATATTATTGTGACTTGTATCAGCTGAGTTTGTTATTGTGTAGTAAACAAAGTTTCTGCGTTTGTTGTCACATTATGGTAAGTAAAATAAAACCATAAAATGCTTAAAGTGTAATGGCTTAAAAGAGGGAAAGTGGGAAATCCACTTACCACTATACATTAACAGTCACGAAAGGGCCATGGGAGATTCACATACCACCATAGTTTTTTTTATCTTAAATAACAAAAAATATTTAAAAAGTTAGTTGACATAATTCTAACACAATGCAAAAAAGTTAACTTTGTTTAGTTGCTACAAAAAGAGGCACCAGTGAAAGGGTTAACTTGGATTTAGTGCAGTTTTTTGTTATTTTTATTAAATAAGAACCCCGATGTTCAACTACACGTTTTGTGTACCTTGCTCTTTCCAATTTTATTCCTGTGTTGCCAGTGATGTCACTAGAGCAGCATGATTTTCATATGCTGAGACCGATACAACTTCATTTTGGAGGAGAACATGAACATGGCTTCAGATATGTTTCCTTCCATGCCACTGTCAGTTGAAATGTTAGCTGTCACAGAAGAGCTCTGACATGTGTTCCATATCAGATTTTGCAGTCCTTATGTGGATATTATTGACTATTCCTTGAAATACTAAAACTGTATGTATTAAATATGAAAGAATGGGATTGTAATCTATGGGTAGCTGTTATTGGAAACTTTAGTTTAATTTTATAGAAGAATGCTTTTCCTCAGTAGTTCATTACAAAATGTAGCAGTTGCATGCTCTTGACATTTACAGTTTTAAAGTGGGTTTTTAAAGTGTGTGTGGCTTTAGTGGGAAATGCTGATTTAAATTTATTATATTTTGTGTTTTCAATGAAGTTTTCTGAGAAACATCAAATTTATTTATTACTTCTTGGCCTTAGTTCATCGCTATACACTTTTCTTCCCTACAAAATTTTAGTTTGTTATGCCTTGATATCAAAATGTAATCTCACTTGAAATTATTCACCAAGCTCACACACAATTCGACTGTTAAACTCCAAGAACCATCTGCATTCCATTGTTCGCAACTGTCCCCATCAGTACCTCAGTGCTCTAGCCGGTCTCTTTCTCTGTATCCAGACTTGCTAGGTTCTTTTGATGATAACTCCAAAAACATTTAAAAAATAATCTAATATCAAAATTAGTGTCCAGCAACAGTGTCCAAGCAAACATATCATGTTGCTGTAACTACTATGACCATTAGCGCTATCCCTACTTACGCATGTCACTTTTGCTGGAATATGTTGCCCACTATCAAACAGCTTGAAAAACATTTGTACAGGTTCTCAAAAGCCAAACTTTAAAGGCCGTACACTCGTGTCTTACAAGTGGAGAGCACAGTACAGAGGTTCCCAGTTGGGCTCATTGGTAGTTAAGAAGGTAGATATCCCTATCAAATTCTTAGAATATCTCATCTGAGTGGGCTACAGGAAAAGGTGTAATGCTCTCGAAAGATTTTCGAGTAAACTGTGAGGGATTTTTGAGCAACAATTGTCAAATAAGCACAGTGGTCAAGAGAACAGACTGGCAATTCACCGGTTCTGGTTTGATTCCTGCTGCTACTCTTGTTATTTATTTGCTTATTTATCTTTTCCTTCCTCACATTGTTAAACTGTCAGTTACAAAATTTAATGTATTCAGTTTGGTTATGATTACTTCAATTTAATTAATTTATATTTTTAAACAGTTGATTTATGTAATTTTGTGAAGCTGTGAATGACAGTCAAATTTCCAAAAATTGTAGCAATTAATTATGTGCTTTTAATGTAGTGTTGGAAGTCACATTGCATTTTTTGAGTGATAATCATCAAAGAAACATTTAAAAAATAAGTAATGTCCACACTATGTACATTTTATGAAAGCGTTTCATGAGCAAGAACATTTTACCGAAATATAATTCACTGAAAAGCATACTTCTTTCAAGTTTTTAAAGGAAAGTCTTCAGTCTGTCAGTTTTGTGGAATACGAAGCATACTGAATCATTGGAGTGAAAACAGGAGCACTGAATTGGTTCTGCATGGTCAAATGTATTCTAATTGCTTCTTCTCTTGATGATGATTCTTACTGTCAATGTAGCTATTCAGGAACACTTAGTAGTATTTTAATTAGATTTTTGACTAGGCAATAGAAATGATCACAGGGTTGAGCAAGAGGATTGCATTTGGGTGGAATGATGTCCATAGCACAAGTTACTTTGCCTTCCTCATTGCTGAATGTCTCATCATACAATGTCAGATCTGCTTGACCGCACCATGAATCCACCAACAGAAGGAATTTGCTGTTAGCAACATAAGGTTTTAATGCTGTTTTCAGAATGTTTGCATAAGACTTTTTTTGTTAGTTTTCCTCACTTGGAGCAAGTAATAATGCTTCTTAATTTTTTTGTAACATTTTGACAGTACTGGCAACTAAAGGACCAAATTTGTCTGCGGGATCTTGCATACTTAAAAATATGGTGTATTAACAGTTTCCCCGAAGTGGTTAAGCTGTACTGTGCTACATAAGAGTGGATGTTTTTGGGAAGATTGAGTTTTTTCACCAAAATGGTTATTTGCACCATTGTAATCCAGTGTCCTGTTATACACTGATTCATATTAGCATCCAGTCTGGTTAATGTTAATTACGTATGTAGACAACGCACATAATGTCAAATTTCGACCAAAACTATACTGGACAGGTGATTATATTTAAAGTGCAGCTACTCATGGAGGTCCAGTGTGGGCTGTAATTATTGTACAGCAGCGAAATTTGGTACATATTCTAATGCAGAACCGATTTATATCAGAAAAAAATTTGTTCCAATTTTGGCCACCAGATGCAAATCTTGTGCTGTACAGAATCTTGTCGACATTTCTGGTGCTTGTATTGGAGAGACTGCGTAAGTGGCATTTAATAATAAAAACGTGTTGCCTTTCTCAATTGTTTGATCTTTTCTGCCGAAATCCCATTCTTAATCCATTACATATGGAAACATTTATATGTCTCTCTTGCATTCACAGAGCCAGATTTGTACCCTGTGGCCAAATTTGGAACAAATTTTTTTCCCACATAACTCAATTCCCCGTTAATGCATTAGAATATCTATCAAGTTTTGCTGCCATATGAGACTTACAGCATACACTGTACCTCAGTGAGCAACTGCACTTCAATTACAACCACTCTATCGCTATAATCGAGGTTTTAAGTTTGACATTATATGTGTGGTCTGTGTACATAACTTCTCTGCCGCTTGCACCATTCTATCTAAAGTTGCAACGTCATTTTTGTTGATAACTTTGGGGAATTTTTGGTGTCTTACTGAATGTTAACATTAGAAACTATTTTCCCAGGAATCACTAGCAATAAACTGAATTTTCGGTCATATATGGAAATGTGACTGCCATTGCCCATTTTGTGGTATTCTTGTCATCACTTGTTCATAATAGCCACGTACATTCTGAAATCTTCCCCATGTGTTGGAGTTAATGACTGCCATTTTGTCATTTCTAATGCTATCTTTTTGTACTTTTTTTCTGCAAATTTTAAGTGGTCCCCCCCTCCCCCCTTGTGCCATCCAAGATTGGGAATCAAGATTTTAATGATAGGTACTGCCAGCAAAATTGATGACTTTCTTATCAGTCAAGGACACCTGTGTATGAGAGGATATTTGTTAGAATCATAGTTGTCATCATTCATGTCTCTACCTTAAGAAGGGACTTACAACAAATAAAATAGGACTGGATAGATAGATAGATAGAGAGAGAGTGTGAGAGAGTGTGAGCATACTTCCTCATAAAGATTTTCTTTGTTGGGTTTTTGTCATTCATAATTTCAAAAACCTGTTCTGTGATTGCTTGACCCATAGGTATTGCTACAGGACTCACAGACTAAAGAGGATTGTCAGTAGTTGTGCCTTTTTGTAAATTGAAAAAGCATAATGAAGAACAATGGTGATAGTTTCGATGCGTCACCAGTCTGTTAGAAAACTCTTCTAGGGTTTTCATTTTCCTGTAAAATAATAAGTTTTTATAGAAAATCACTGCAGACACCCTGGTGAGCACTGTTTGCAACTTTAGAGACCGTTACAAAATATCAGAAGACAGTTGAAATCACAAATCAGGAATGTATCATTTAAAACAATTCCTTTTTAAATATGTTAATGAATTTAATTCTAACTAAATTGAATACATTAATTTTTCTTATATAAATTGATCTGTTTAGATATATTTAAATTTTATAGTTGATAGTTTAACATTGTGAGGAATGAAATAAAATGGGGGGAAAATTACAGTGGCAGCAGGAATCGAAGTGGAGCTGGCAAATTGCTTGACTATTGTGCCTTACCACTTATTTGACAATTTTTGCTCAAAATTCCCTTATAGTATACTCCAAAATCTTTGGTGCGTCTTTTACCTTGCCTTATGACCTACTCAGGCACCTTATGACCCACTCAGGTGAGATATTCTGGGAACTATCTATGTGCAGTTTGAGCCAAATCAGTGACCCCTGTTCTGCACCCACCCTTGTTAGACAAAACAAGAATTACATTCTAGCAGTGTGTTTCTAGGTGAGCTCCAGTTCAGTGCATAGTCTAAAAGTATTCTTTGGTGGTGTCATCCCTAAGGGTAGCAATGAAACAATGTCTGTTAACTAGCGAGAGCTCCAGCTGTAAACAGTCCATTATGTGTAGATAATGAATTATGAATTAATATGCAGCATTTTATACAAGATGAAGTGTTGGAGCTGCCCAACTGTTCTGTGTATGTGTAAAGTTTTCGTTTCATAACAATTATCATAAGGTACTAATCTGGTATCATAGCACCATGTACTGGGCCAAACACAATGGTACATAAACTAAAATGATATTTAAATTTGCAATCTTTTGGAGCCGGTGGCTCCTCCTTCTGGCAGAATGGTTGAAGGAAAAGGAAGAAGGGTGAAGAACTAGGACTGATGAGGGTCAGGAAATGGGGAGAGTTCGGAAAAGTCACTCAGAATCCGGGGTCAGGGCAGATTTACTGGATTGGATGAGAAGGAAATGTCTCCAGTCTCATACACTGAAGTGCCAAAGAAATTGGTATAGGCATGCCTATTCAAATACAGAGATATGTAAACAGGCAGAATACGGTACTGCGGCTGGCAGTGCCTATATAAGACAACAAGTGTCTGGCGCAGATGTTAGATAGATTACTACTGCTACAATGGCAGCTTATCAAGATTTAAGTGAGGCTGAAAGTGATGTTATAGTCGGAACACGAGTGACGGGACACAGCATTTCCGAGGTAGTGATGAAGTGAGGATTTTCCCGTACAACCATTGCATGAGTGTACCGTGAATATCAGGAATCCAGTAAAATATCAAATCTCTGACATCACTGTGGCTAGAAAAAGATCATGTAAGAACGGGACCAATGACGATTGAACAGAATCATTCAACCTGACATAAGTGCAACACTTCCACAAATTGCTGCAGATTTCAGTGCTGGGCCATCAACAGCTGTCGGCCTGCGAACCACTCAATGAAACATCGATATGGGCTTCGGGAGCTGAAGGCCCACTCGTGTACCTTTGATGACTGCACGACACAAAACTTTACGCCTCGCCTGTGCCTGTCAATACCGACATTAGACTGTTGGTAACTCGAAGTATGTTGCCTGGTCAGACGAGTCTCCTTTCAAATTGTATCGAGCAGGTGGGCGTGTACAAGTATGTAGACAACCTCATGAATCCATGGACCCTGCATGTGTCAGCAGAGGACTGTTAAAGCTGGTAGACGCTCTGTAACGGTGTGGGGCATGTGCAGTTAGTGATGTGGGTCTGTTGATCCATCTAGATATGAGTCTGACAGGTGACACACACGTAAGCATCCTATCTGATTTTACCGAAAGAGAGGGAAATCGTGGAATGTAAGACCGACTGACTTACATTGAGACAAAGAGGAAATTTGAGTGCCTATATCTTGTGGCTATGGCCTCCTCTTACACCACTGCTACAAGAACAGTTGTCGCCCCACCAGTTCCTCGCATTCCAGTTGCCTCTCTGAACCAGAAGACTGCACCTGACCCCTTGGTGGTGGGGGGCACTTTCCTCCGTGTTGCTCCCACACCACCTACTTTTGGAGCAACAAGAAACACCCCCCTCCCCTACCATCGGGGATATCAGTCCCCACTCCTGAGCCTGAGATGCGTAAGTCTTCTTCGGCTCCTCTCCCTAGAAAGGGGTCCCTTGGGTCACTCCCTTCCCAGGTTTCTGCTAGTGGGAAAGGTGACACCTTTCATTGGCTGAAGAGCCCTAAAGCGGCTGTTTGTAGGGCTTCACGCTCATCCACAGTCCAGTGTGACTGAAGCAGTAAAGTCCTCCCAGCCAGGGAAACCCAAGGAGCAGTGAGTGAAATCCAAAACAAAGGTCTCCAAGAGCAAGGGAATTGTGGCAAGATCAAGGGAATTGTGGTGGCACCCACACCACCCCTAACTACAAGCTCTGCATCTGCATTGCCCTCCAGGAAACCTGGTTTCCAGCAATGTAGATCCCTGCCCTCCGCGGCTATAATGGATATTACAGGAACCGTAGTGTCTATAATCGAGTGTCAGGTGGAGTTTGAACTCAGTCTGTAGTGAAACTGTGCCCCTTCAAACCCCTCTTGAAGCTGTGGCTGTCAGAATAAGGACGTCACAGGAATTAACTGTCGACAATGTATGGTGCAGTATCCCTGAATGTATTAACTGCATTGATTGGTCAACTCCCTAAACGTTTCCTACTTTTGGGAGATTTTAACGCTCATAGCCTCTTGTAGGGTGCCACCGTGCTTACTGGCTGAAACAGAGATGTCGAAACTTTACTGTCTCCGTTCTACATCTGCCTCTTAAATACTGAGGCCGCCATACATTTCAGTGTTGCTCATGGTAGTTACTCGGCCATTGATTTATCAATTTGCAGCCCAGGACCTCTCTCATTTATCCATTGGAAAGCACATGACGACCTGTGTGATAGTGACCACTTACCCATCTTCCTGTCACTGCCCCGGCATCAGGCCCACAGACGCCTGCCAAGATGCACTTTAAACAAGGCTGACTGGGAAACTTTCACCTCTGCCGTCACTATTGAATCTCCCCCACACGGAAACATCAATGTGATGGTGACTGCAACAGTCATTTCTGTGGCTCACTCTTTAGGGTGCCACCAGTGAAGGGCAGGCTCTAGGTGGTCACAGAAAATCGCTGAAGCAATTAAGCGGTGTCGGCAAGCTCTATGACGGCATAAGCGGCACCCTTCCCTGGAGCACCTCATAGCCTTTAAACGGCTCCGTCCCCGCATTTGCCAACTTATCAAACAACGGAAGCAGGAGTGTTGGGAGAGATATGTCTCGACCATTGGGTGCCATACGTCTCCTTGCCAAGTCTGGGCAAAGATCAGATGTGTTTTTGGTTATCAGACTCCATCAGGTGTTCCTGGTATTAACAGAAATGGCGTGTTATCTACCAATGCAAACGCAATTACCGAGCACTATGCTCGAACCTCTGTGTTGGAGAATTACCCCCCCAGCCTTTCACACTCTCAAACGACTGCTGGAAGGGAAAGTCCTCTCATTCACTACACGCCACAGTGAATCATATAACTGCCCTGCGACGGACTCTTCAGTTTCCAGACTCGTTGCCATTCACTTTAGCTGACAACGCATCATCGGCTAATTTAGTGTTACGTTTATACGTGACCATGGGTTTTATCATTCTAGATAAGTTTTAGTGCATGTCCTTTGTTCCCTCCATTCTAATGCTTTTATGTTGGATGCTTTAGTGTGTTACAGAGTGGCTGGCTTTTCTCGTGGTCAGCCAGCCGTTTTTACCCCTTCTACCTGTTTCTTGCTTCTCTCTGTGGGTTTCATTCTCTGTTTTGTACATAGTGTTGGTTGTCCTTCTGTTGTTCTTCTGGTTCTTCCTTTCTCTTGTTATTGTGCTATATGTCTCCTTTCTTTTCTTCTTTTCCCTGTGTAATTATTTTACCGGGAACAAGGCACTGATGATGACCTCACAGTTTGACCCCCCCGCCCTCCTCTTTTAAACCAACCAATCATCATCGGACAGTTCTTCCGCTCATAGGGGCCTTCGGAATACTCTGTCCACTTGTCTGCACTGTTCTCTGTGCTTAGTTAATAGTGGAGTTTTTATAACATTCTTAATGTTGATGACCTTGCTTTTTGATTTCGCTGGGGGTGGTGCTCCTGATAACCATTTCTTTTTATTTCTTCAGATTTTCCCCACTGGCATTTTGCCTTGGCTTCTTTAACTTCTGGTTTGTTTCATGCCTAAGTGACTTTTGTTTCTGTATTCCTGTCTTTTTCCTGAACATTTTTTACTTCTTTCTTTTGGTGATCAATTGAAATATTTCATCCATTGGCCAAGTTTTCTACACTATTACCTCCTTCATATCAGTATTTATCTGTTTGACTTCTGTGATCACAATTTTTAGAGTTGTCCATTCCGCTTCAACTAAACTGCCTATTGTGGTGTTCATTAATGCAGTATCTGCTAGAGAATTTCAAATGTACCTCATCGTTCCTTAGTATACCACTTCTTTCCACTTTGATTCTTCCAGGTGGTTCTCTTACTCTTCAGTCTACCCTTCATCATTATGAATTGTGATTGGAGTCTATATCTACTCCTGAGCATGCCTTACAGTCCAGTGTTTGATTTTTGAATCTCTGTCTCACTATGATATAATCGAGGTAGGATCTTCCTGTGTCTCCCGACCTCTTCTCTTGTGATTTTTCAACAGGATATTCGTTGTTACTAGCGGAAATTTATTGCACATCTCATATTGTCATTCTCTTCTCTCATTCGTACTACTGAACCCATATTTCTTGCTACTCTATCTTCTATTCCTTTCCCTACTTCACCGTTTGTCACCCATGGTAATTTCCATTTTTCTTTGCATACTGAATTACACATTCAGTATTCTCATATACTTTCCTTTGTCTCTTCATCGTCTGCATGTGACCTCTGCATGTATACCTGAACAGTGCTGTTGCTGGAATTTGTTTGCTGTCAGTTCCGAGGAAGCTAATCCTATCACAGTAACTCATTCTGCACCACGTTCCTATTGTGGTGAATCCTACTTTCACAACACTATTTTCTGCTGCTTTTGATATTACCTTATATTCATGTGACCAAAATTCCGTATCAACTTTCTGTTTCATATTATGGAACCCTGTCCATACCAAGACAGAGCCTTTGCATTTCCCTTTTCAGATTTTCTAGCTTCCCTACCTTACCCTTTCAATTATTCAGTCTTTTTCTCATGGTCACCTCTCGTCAATCCCCTTCTGCAAATCCAAATGATAGGACCAACCAATCTTCTTTTACCAATGGAGAGATCATCAAGACACATTTTCAATTATAGGCCACATGTGTGAATACACTTGTGTAAATTGTGCAGTGGTTTCTATTGCCTTTTGCATCCTCATGCCATTGGTCATTGCTGATTCTTCTGACTTCAGAGATGGCATCACAACCCAAGGGCAAGAATGTGACATGAACATCTGCCCACTCCTCTGTTCTCATTAAGGCTGTTTGCAAACTTGGGTAACTATTTGCAGCAGGCATCTGTGGCCATCATTTATGATGATCAAAGGTGATATACCTAGACCATGGTGATCCTGATCTGTCTTATTGCCTAGTATATTTGTTAACAGATATAAATTCGGTAGCCTACATATACTTATTTTGGATGTTATTACAAAAGTTGGTGTAGAGGTACTCTTTAACAGCTTTGTGTCAAATCATTTGGTTGTTAACTGTATGATGAATCAGTTCGTTGATTTCAGTTTTTTTTTACTATGATTAAAAGAACATAGTACACAAAGGTTAATTGTGTTATTAAAATCGATGTAGGCTGTGGCATACTCTGCATGTAGATAAGTTTGATGTTAAGTGTGGGAACAAATGATGGGAAGAGGAGGGGATGAAAGTATGAGAAATAAGTTTTGGAGATAGTTTGTGAGGATAAGCATTGATAAATACCGACTGCTTGCTGCCATTACTGCACAGTCTAATCCAGATGCATTTGTGGAGCTCTGCTTATTGAATATGGTGAAAATGATTATAAATCATTTCTGTTTGCATGTTACCACTGCTTCACTTTCAGTTGAATGTTGCAACTGAATTTTGCTTAAGATCTCACAGATAACTGACTTAGCGATTACCAATAATTGTGTTTCATTTGACTGCACTTAACTCGCGTTGTACATCCATTTGTAACCCTAAAGGTAGAAAAAATTTTTACTGAGCATGCGGGAATTTACATTAATGAAATGTTTACTTGGTGAGACTATATTGCTTTTTATTTGTATTATTATTTTTAAGTCCTTGGGATGCCGTATGCCCAGTGTGTCTTTGTTTTTTATTGTATTGTATTCCTTGTCGAAATAGTGTCGTAATATGAACGGATGGACTGTATGAATAATTCTACGTATTTCTTCATGATGCACAACATGGAGTAGTGTTGTTATCATGCACACTCTTTGCTTGAACAATGTGTATATATGTGTGACTTGTTTCAGTAAGCATGTTTTTGTATCAGGGAATGTTGTTATTAATATTGACTAGTTAATAGGAATGTTTGTTAATCATTGCACAGTGAAATTTTTTGTTGCTAGTGGTGTTAGTATTTTTTGTGTGAACATGTTAGTAAGAAAATATTAGACATGATAGTTAAATTTAATTTGAACCGTAGTACAGCATTGACAGTTATATATAAAGGTAACATCAGCTGTCTTCAGTCACAAATCATGGTTGTTATCAAGTGTAATCACATGTCAGAATAGGAAAAATTCAATATCTTTCTATGTTGTTATACATTAATACACAAATATTCACGTAAGCACAAGAAAAACAATGGAGTGAGCACTGAGATGCGCAGAATATGATTCCTGCCGCCAACATATAGAGGGTGATTCCGTGGTGATAATACAAACTTGCAGAGATCATGGAGATGGGTAATTGTATCAATCTAGGTAAGGGACCGTGATCCGGGAATGATAGAATGGAAAGTTATAAGGGAAAATTGTTCTTATGCCACTGACAGTGGAGCAGATGTACTGGTACTGCTGTTGTTAAGATTGTAGGGTAGACAACTGTGTTATAGTTTGGACCAAAACAAGAAAAAAAGTCTAGTAAACAAGGGCTGTCAGATGCATACCTTAGGAGCTATGAACACTTGACATCTTTGCTACTGAGAAAAAGTCTTCTACAGAACAAATGTACGTAGCTTTAAAGGATTCAGTTTAGCGACTATATTTATGTGACGTTTTCCTTGTTTTGGTCCATACTACCACATCTTAAAATTGAAAGTTGCCCACTCTACAGTCTTAGCAAGAACAATGCCGTTACATGTATTCCACCGTCAGAGGTATCAGAATGATTTTTGCTTATAACTTTCAACTTTATCATTTCTGGACCAGGGTCCCTTACCTCAGATTGATACATTTACCTGTCTCCATCATCCCTGAAAGCTTGTAACATCATCACTCTGTATATAGCCTCCTTTTGTGGTACTTACGAAGAACACCTGTCCCGCCTCTAAAATATTTTGATTTGCATTGATAGCAGCAGTTATTATTCATGACTGCCATTAATAATAAATTAATGTGAAAAAGAGAACAAATATGTATAATATTGAAGTTTCAGTTACTGTACAAATTGTAAACACCACATTTGGTAGCGTACTGTGCTACGGTCACCTCATATAGATATATGCAAAATCTGTTTTTCTACGATGTAAATTATCCATGCTTTGTCTATTCAAGTGGTAACTGAAGACACACATAATTTTTATGTAATGTTTATTTTAGTCAGTTTTGTTTGTCATCAGCCATAAACTATATTTGTGAAATAGGACAAGAGATAACTGCCCTGTACAGATAGTGATGAAGTGATATGTTAATCACCTGAGGCTTTAGGGCTCAAAATCTGTTGTGCTTTTTAATAAATACCACAATTTGTGACTGAAGGTGGGTGTTTCAGGTTATTTTTTACAGTATATTTTATTTAAGATTACAGAAAATAACAGTTTGCAGCCTACATTAATAAGTTTGTTAATGTGAATCCAATTAAATAATTTTCACATAAAATGATTGATTAAGATGTGAATATGTTTTGCATATGCAAATAAAAATGACATTATTGATTTTCTTTTTCTAGCAGTTTTTATTGTTCTTATATTTTTCATTTAAATCTCCTTGTGTTTTGTGATGGTTTTGTATAGGATCATTTGTACTGATAACAAAATTGTAAAACCATCGTGTCTGTCTGTCTGTTTGAAAACGCTGATCTCCGAAAGTACTAGATGAATTTCATGCGATTTTGCTAGGTGACATGAGAGTAGCTTGGGGTAATGGTATAGGCTTTATTTCATCAAAATCGGATCACGGAAAAGAGAGATATTGTAATTTGAAGTTTCATCTAAAATTGTCTTTTCAGCTTAATAGTTTGGATGTTTAATCACAATGGCATAGTAAACCAAGGAACCAATAGAGGTGTCGTTAGTTTCTTTAACGTGATGACAGCTGTATTTTCGGAACTTAGCATCAGTGACGGAATTAAACGCTACTGTCTTATCTTTATAAATACAAACTAATGGCGAATTTACTGATTTCACCTTTGGTATTAAAAACTTCACGACATTGCTTTGCTTCTTTTGACCTTTTTTTTTTTTTTTTATTATTATTTCTTGCTAGGAAAAACTATTAAGTTTGCTTTGTGATTTGAGTGCCTACTCATTACATTTTAATTTTGTTTTGTTTATGAGTAAAAATACCTTAAAAATGGTAGATTTTTTTCTGAATACAACCGAATGGCTAAAAAACTGAGGACTTAGGAGTCTCAAGAGTCCACTGGAGATCTTGAGGGGAGAACTGCTGTAGCTCAAGAACATCAGGCTTAACTTACTCTTTGGAAACTCCTTCTAAAAGTGAGGTGCAACATAACTCTGATTGAGAGCGTCATGCATTATCTCACTCCTCAGAACACTCACAGAGGCTTAAAGTTACTTCTCTCCAACATAACATAATAAAAGCAGGAAATGTTGACGGGAAGTGGTGTAGGAGAGTGAAGTTTTATACCTCAAGTCTTGCTTATGCCTTACAGTTTACCATTTCGCTTTAAATGTGTACAATTTCCAGTGAGTTTATGTCGTGGCATGACCACAAACAAAGCAAAAGGCCAGATGATGCATATTGCAGGTGTGGATCTTGGTGTCAATTACTTTTCACATGGCCAGCTTTACATGGTTCTCTCTAATGTTAGTGAAGCTAACAAGCTCATTGGAGGATGGCGGTTCAATCCCGCGTCCGTCCATCCTGATTTAGGTTTTCTGTGATTTCCCTAAATCGCTCCAGGCAAATGCCGGGATGGTTCCTTTCAAAGGGCACGGCCGACTTCCTTCCCCATCCTTCCCTAATCCGATGAGACTGATGACCTCGCTGTCTGGTCTCCTTCCCCGAAACAACCAACCAACCAACAAGCTCATTGTTCATGTCCCCAATAATACTACTTCAGATGTTGGATACAAAGAAGCTTTTATAAGTCAAAAATAAATTCCACATGTACAAAGTTTTGGGCACAACTATAAATAAATACCCTAGCAGCATTGGGTCTCTCAGCTAGTAGCTAATAAGAAAGCTCTATCATCTGCTATGCTTGATGATTCATTGTAGTATACGAATTAAATAAGAAAGGTGAATTTTGCTCTACAGTAAATTTTGTTATGTTCTTTGAACAAAGCTCCATAGAACTTGCTTTCTTTGACTGTCATTTTTTTATCTACACGATATAAGGATTAAATGTAAAACACACACACACACACACACACACACACACACACACACACACACACACACACACACACAGAGGCTAGTATTGGAGGGAAGGCTCCAGATGGCTTGTGAAAAGCCTTTGAATTGCAGCATGTTGTGCTCAGCAGCATGTTTTGCCATTAGGGTGTCAACTCTGCTCTTGGTCACACTTTGGTGGTGGCTATTTCTTTGGGTGGACAGCTGGTTGGTGGTCATGCCCACAAAATACTGTGTAGAAATTAGAGGGATATTGCTGGGGTGTGACCCATGTGATGTAGGAGCAGGTAAAGTGTAGGTGTGGACTAGGATACTGCACAGATGTGGTGGCTGCCAGAATATCACTTTAAGAAAGTTGGGAAGAATTGTGGTTGTGAAGCCCTGCAGCTGCAGCCTTTACAGCTGGTTCGTAGGGCTGCCCAGAAGAGTTAAAAGGTGTGTGTGAATATGGCAGAGGAAATCTGCCTGCGAACTTGGGTTTGTTGTGTGCAGGCTGGAGGTAATGTAATACCTGTCTTTGAAGGTCTCAGTAATACCTCCTGCATACTGTGTTGCAGGTGCACCATCTATGGATGGCGTAACAAATGGTGGGCTTTGTGTGAACAGAGGTTTTGATGGAGCCATTAGGAAAGTGGAGGTCAACAGTCCAGATGTAGAGATCTTGGGCTGAGGAGGTCCAGTTGAAGTGGATAGGACACAAATGTGTTGAGCTGTAGAGGAATGAGAATAGAGCTCTGGGGCCCTGATCATGAAGATAGCATGAACCTGACCTAGATGGGATGTGGTATTTTGGGTGGCTAGGAAGATTTCCTGTATGGCCCGTAAATAGGTTGACATACGATGATGCCATGTGGACACCAATGACGTTGCTGTGGTTTTGTGTGTTTTCACCTCAAGGGAGGAGTAGTTATTTGTAAGGATGTACTTTGTAAGGTGTATAAGGAATGAGGTGGTGTGTTTGGAGTCAGGAGGACATTGGGAGATGTAGTGTTCGATAGAGGCAAGGCTAGGCCATGGTAATATTTGTGGATAGGGTGGTATGGCAACAGTGATAAGTTGCGATTCAAGCGATGATAGTGCAGGGACAGCTATAGTGCAGGGACAGCTGAGGCTGTGTAGATGTGGGAAGCTATGCTGCAGGTTCTTGTCAGCTAGAATCAGGATTGTTTTGGTGGGAACACAATAGCCAACCACAGTGGCATCTCTGAGATTGTTAGGTTTATGGATTTTGGTAAACATGGAGAAGGTGGATGCAGGGGAGGTGGGGGAGTAACTAGAATGAGGGAGATGGTTTCGGGGGAGAGATTCTGGGATGGACATAACGATTTGGGTAGAGATTTAATGGAATCACTGTGGCAGTTCCGATTGGTGGAAGAGTCAGACAGTTGAGACACCTTGTGTCGGGTAATCATCGTGATTTACCATGACAGTAATGGAGTCTTTGTTTGTTGGGTGTATGATTGAATCAGAGTCTGCCTTGGGATTCTGGATGACTGTTCTTCCCTCTGTTTAAAAGTTTTTAAATCTGGAAAGGAACCTAGGAAAGAAGGGGTTCTGCCAACTTGGAGGTAAAGAATTCCTGAAGGTAACTTGGAGTTGTTATGTGGTAGTGGAGGAGAGCCGCTATTGTACACAGGTATGAACTGGGGAAGACAAAGTTCATTGTTGGATTTTAGTTGGTGAGATTGTAGCAAACGTGTTACAATCAGTAGAAGGAGAGTAGTTCTTTAATGAGTGCAGTATGATTGAACTTGGAAGTGGTGCTAAAGCTGAGGTTGGACTGATTGATTGAGGACTGTAGGATTGGGCTTTTTGGTAGATAAGTTGACAACAGTGTTTTGGATTGTGTGCTTTTTTTTTGTGTCATGTTGAGAGTTTTGGGGATGTGCCATATTTAAAAGTTCGGCAAGGCGAGGTCTGGTTACTATGAGGGCTTGACGAGGGTGTTTGCTGGAGAAGGGTAGCTTTTGATGGGCAGTAGTGTTATGTAGACACTAGTTGTATTCAGTAGGCTTTATATGTATAATGGTAATATATTGTTAAATTTAGAAGAAATCAAAATAACAGTAGTTTTTACTGTGCATGGAGTATTTGTAACATTAAGCAAACCAGTATCATGAGCAAATGCTAAATTTTTTACCTTGAATATTGATCCTTCAATCCAGCACTGCCCTTCCTCAGTTAGATTTTATATAGTTCTTCGCAACAGGAGAAATATAACAAAATGTTTAAAAGATAATATTTTTATTGCTGCCCTGTTGTAAATCAAAGGATATTGTCCAGTTACTTTCCAACTTCTTCATGTCAGTAAAATAAGATTCGTAAGACTGCCTGCCTCAGATTCAGCATTATAATTTGAAGTAAATGTCCATCTATCCATCCAACTATTTCCTCTGGTTTTGGAACAAATGGTAATCACTGGGAGCCAAGTTCATTGAATTGCATATTAAAAGCATTTTTTAGTCAAGGTCTTGCAGTTATGCAACAGTAATTGTACGAGGGTTGCCCAGTAAATACTGCCCCATATTTTTTTTCTCCAGAAGTATTTATTCCACAACAATCAAATTTACATATGTGAAAGACTGATGTTTTGTCTACTTGCTTTATTTTTCCACATAATCTCCTTCAAGTTCGACGGCCTTTTTCCAGCGAGACACAAGAGCGTGTATTCCCTGCCGGTAAAAATCTGTACTCTGCCTACGGAGCCAGGTTGTCACTTCGTGAATCACTTCTTCGTCATCGGCAAAACGTCTTCCACGAATGAAATTCTTCATTGGCCCAAACAAGTGAGAGTCTGAAGGAGCCAAATCGGGGCTGTAGGGTGGATGGGGTAACACTATCCAACCCAGTTTCGCGATGTGTTCACAAGTCCTCAAACTTGTGTGAGGACGAGCGTTATCATGCTGAATCAAAACATCCTGTGGGTTAACATGACGCCCAAGGCGCCGGAAGCGCTGCTTAAGTTTGTCTAATGTTTTGACATAAGCCTCTGAATTAATGGTACTGCCTTTTGGCATCACATCAATGAGAATTACGCCCTCGCAATCCCAAAACACAGTCATCATGACTTTTCCGGCTGAAGGAACTGTTTTGAATTTTTTCTTCTGTGGAGAATAAGCATGACGCCATTCCATCGATTGTCTTTTTGTTTCGGGCTCAAAATGATGCACCCAAGTTTCATCACCTGTCACAATCCGTGACAAAAAGGCCTCCCCGTCAACGTGAAAGCGTCGCAACAAATCGAAAGAAATGTCCTTTCTTTGGGATTTGTGGTCGACAGTAAGACACCGAGGAACCCATCTTGCACACACTTTTGAGTATCCAAGCTGATTGATAATCACATCCACACTTCCTTTGCTTACTGACAACTCCAGTGCCAATTGTCGAGTCGTAATGCGTCGATCCCGTCGAATGAGAACATCAGCCCGCTGCAACATGTCAGGCGTGACAGCCGTGGGAGGCCTTCCCGACCGCGGCAAATCTCGGAGCTCCGCAGCACCGCCCTCTGATGCTTTCACCCTCTGTGCCCAGTGACCAACAGTACTCCTATCGACTGCAGATGTTCCGTAGACTTTGCACAAGCGTTTATGAATATTGCCCACGGTTTCTTCCTCTGCTACGAGAAATTCAATCACTGCACGTTGTTTATGACGGATGTCACCTGCAGACGCCATTTTAGAACATTCCTACACCACCGCTCTCTGTCGGAGGAAATTGAAACTTTGCGTACACACGCGGGAAACTTCAAATAACTCGCACCTAAAGTGTCACATTTCTAATATTTTTTATTTCGGAGAAAAAAAATATGGGGCATTATTTACTGGGCAACCCTCGTAAATGTATGATAAGTTGCATTGTTATTGTAAGATTTTTCATGTTGTGTGTGAATAGTATCTTTGGTCTGTCCAGGAATCAACTATATTACTCACCAGTGATGCTTCTGTCCTTGAGTCTCTGAACACCACACCACAAACAGCTAAAAATATTTTTTACAGCAATTACACTTTTGTCTTCCATTATTTTGATAGCCTCTTCATCTCTCTCTTATAATAAAGCATCCACATTTTTCTACTGTTATGAAATGTCAGAGAAGTCGATTGGGTTAAACAGGTCTAATCATATTGAGGAATGATACGTGTTTGTTGATGGTTAACAGATGCTGCATTCAATGAGACCACAGCATTTTCATACAAAAAAATCACAGAATGTTGTGGATGTGGTCTGTTGAGAATTTGCAATATTACAAGCTTGCATAACTACAATGTAGTAATCGTTGAATTTGTAATTGTGAATTTTTGAGAATTTCATCAGTTGTGTAGGTTCTTGGATTTTAGTAGCATGCATGTACATCAATGTATACTCATTTATTAAAAAAAATTAAAATAAAGGAAAACTTCATTAATGTCAGATCTTGCTGCTTTTTTTCAATTCATTGTTTTCACAATGCACACAAACAAATAAATTAGTAAGATGGGTCTTGAAAATTCACATTTGTAATGGGAACCAGCTCTGAGGAACTAAACCTCTCCCAGGGGCTTAGCCAATCTCTTTTCGGCCCTCTCGCCATGAGGAGATCATTTTAGCAGGTAGCGTATTAGGCGCTTTGTGCTCATTGTCGTCAACCTTTGATGTTTCTCCATTTTTTGACCGAATGCTCTTTTTTTAACTACTTACACACTAATGTATGTTTGCTGTCTGAGTTATCGGTCATTTTAGCAAATGACGTGTGGGCTGTTGACAGCATTTTATGTTTTATCTGTTGCAGCAATATGGCGAAGGACGATTAATTTTTAGTTTGGGACCTCTGTTTTCCCTACAGTGTGTTTTGTGCATTTTTCTCCAAGAGAAAGTCCTTGTTCTTAGATGTCTTAACCTTCCACCAGTGGGGCTTAACGTGTAGTTGCTTTTAACTGCTTTTTTGTATTAGTGTTTACTTTTGGAGGCTGTTTATTCCAGAATGAATCTTTCACTCAGCGACAGTGTGTATTAGGAAACTTCCTGGCAGATGGAAACCTTGTAACTAACCAAGACTAAACCAGGAACTGTTGGGTTTGATTCCAGATCTTGCACACAGCTCAAATTCTGGTTATTAATTTATCGGCTTTCAAGTCTTGGAATCAGTCAAAAACTGCAACATGTACCTCATATAACATGATACAGACTAGCTGTTGCTCCAGAAGACAAACTGTTTTTGCAGTGTCATTTGAGAGATTGTTACCAAGTGATCACCCCCATTGCAGTGATAGGAATCTGCAAAGTGGGTGACTACGTACTGCAACTTGTTTTTTGATATCAGGATGTGCGAAGCAGCAGTTGTGAAAATATGTGCTATAGGATTTATGGTAGCTTTTGTGGTGGCAAATGTCATGTGGGTGATGTGTGGGATGTTTGACAGGACATCTACCACCACTAGCTACATGGAACCGAAAAATTGGCCACTGTAGTCTGTGCCTTCAGTGAGCTCATTCCACAGTCACACTGATGAAGATGGGGGAAACTCCCAAGAATGGCCTAGAGAATTGATATTCTGTGTGCATTGTGTCGATTTGTCATAAAGATGGATTCCATACCATTTTAAATGGTGGCACACAGAGAGCTATGTTTGCATTCCATGTGATGGGCCTGCTGGTATGTTTTGGTCACCCTTCTTAAATGAATTTCGCTACCAACTGCAGTGTGGAGTATTCTGTAGTGGCTCAAGCTGTATGCTGGCCGTATTACGTTTTATGCGTTTGTTTTCTATGCCTGTGTCCATTTGAAATCACACGCCTCCTCTATATAAGTGAGTGTATTCTAGGCTAATTTTAATGTGAAAGACTGAGTTCCTGTTCTTCGTTATGAAGAATTTGATGTGAGAGCTGACGGCTTGCCTGGTGCTGAAGTTATGAGACTAGGTCCCAGTCTGAGTTTGTGATAGAGCTTTATTTAGTTTTTTTCTTGATTAATTTAAATGAAACGGGTTTATAGAAGGTTGATTATGAATTTTCATTAAATAGTTACTTTACCTAAGAAGATTGAGATCTGAATGTTTTTGTGCTTGGTAGCATCTTGTGAAACAAGCTGTATGTTTTTAATGGCTAAATGTTTTGTATCAGTGTTATTAAACCTCTTTAGTGGAGATAAAGGCTGAGCTGCCACTGCACAGTTTGATACAGTGATATGTAATAGACTTTTTTTATTGTATTCATCTCTGATGTAATCATATTAGGTCAAATTTTCAGCTTGTGTTAGTACAGAAATGTGTGTGTTGATTGTGAACATAACAGGTTAATTTATTTATGCTTTGTTGAGTACATGAGATTTGTGCTTTTGTTTAATTTTTACTCTCCATTTTTTATTTATTTATTTTTTGACAGAGGTAGTGAGGACAGAAATTCACCATTTAGAAAGTCACAGAGGCATGACAATTCAGTGTCACACTGGCAGAACAAAGGAGACGGAATGTCATCAGAGTCTTCTGATGCAGGGATAGCGAAAGGTGACAACAGATTTTCGAGTGGTACACATCGCAGAGATGACCATAAGTCAAACAGTGAAGCAGGACGAATGGGGACAGAGAAAGAGTGGGATAGAAACACAAAGTTTGGTAATAAATGTGGACGATATAGGGGTGAGAACACGGAGGCTGGTGGTGAGTCACAAAGTGATGTATTTCAAAGTGACAGGGGAACAAGGCAGGGAAATAGCAGGGACCAAAGGAGATTTCCTGGTAATGAGAGAGATGGTGATAATGAGAACAGACGGGCACCAGAACGAGGGAGGGATAGGCCATATGATGGTAACAGAAGAGGAAATGGAGGAAGATTTCGTGGATCTGACCAAGAAACTGATGGTGAGAGTGGAAGGCCTTCTAATTTGGATAGCAGTAGATCATACAGCGATAACAGAGGAGGAAGTTATGGAAATCGTGAAAGAGATGGAGGGAACAGAAGAGGTGGGAGATTTGGTGATAGAGATAAAGGTAGAGACAGAGACAGTGATTGGAATGGAGGAGGCAGAGGTGGTAGAAGATCTGGAACAGCAGTTGAAAATTCAAGTTCTGAAGATTCTGCACGGAACAATAACAGAAAATGGGAGGAAAAGTCTGATCGAAATGCCAACAAACGAGATCGGTGGAACTCGAGAGATATTGGTAAGCAAGCAATAAATTTGTTGATTTTGTGAATAAGAAGTAATTCAAACAATTTTGCATTGTGAGTTATTGTTTACTGTTTTATTGTCCATTTAGGGAGTTCACATGGTGGTTATCAGAATATGAATACTACTGCTGTGTCAGCTGAGGTAAGAATTTTGTTTTGGGCTTCTTTCACATGTTATTAATTTTGTATTTTCACTGAATTGTCATGTATGCCTGCCTGGATTTGACCCATATTATTAGTGACACACATTTATTTTTTATTGACCTCCTCAGGCATGTTAATGTATTTTTTATTGACCACCTTAACCTTAGTTATGTCCAATAAGGAGACAGTGTGTAGACATTGCTAGAAGTGTGCTGTGTGTTAGCCATCTTTACTACCAGATTTTGTTTCCTTTATCACGTTCTCCCCCCCCCCCCCCCTCCCCCCCTCATTTACACTATTTCACTTTGCCACTTGGGTCAATCCAAATGAAGTGGTCCAATAAAAATTAAGTTGGTTGCTTGACCATTTTTAAATATTTTAATTTTTTATATGTGATTACCCTATAATTGAGAAGTTCAAAATAGTTTTTAAGAAAATTTTACCTTTCACCTTTTTTGAATGGCGGGCATTTTCGTTTGTAAGCACGTGACGATGTTTCAGTTTAGAGTTGTTAGCAAAAATATGAATATCTCTGCACTGGGTTAAGTTACAGCATTGCAGTTGACACTTTTTTTTTTTTAGAAAAGTGTCCTATACAACATTGTCTATAACACTTAATACCCTAAATTCAAAAATAACCAGTCAAAATGACCTCCAAAGTTTGGTATCCAAATTTTAAAAAAATCCATTTTTTTTGCCCAAAAATAACTAACAAAGAGTGATTTATGAGAGTCTATTTTTTCCTATAGTTAGATATACACTACTAGCCTCATATAGAGCAAGAACACATACAAATGTTTCCTTAATTTTTTATGAATAAGTTTGGGGTTGGTTATCTCAGGTGGGACTGAATATAAAAATATGATTTTTGCACCGTTTGTACACCTGTATGATAGCAAAGTACTGTAAAAATTTCAACATTGATATCTGATTGTGAACAAAGATATGAAATTTTGAAAATGAGGAGATAATTCACATTACTCTACAACTGATCTTACGGCTGTTGCCTATTCATGTATGATATTGGTGGTTTATAATCAATTATTATTGAAGTAAGGTACTGAATTATATAAAAAGTGGAAACATCACTGAAATTAACATTTATATTATTTTGACATACTTGAAGTAAATATTTTCAATTAAGATCCTTTGAGATGCAACTGTTCCTAAACCTGGTGGTGAATGTTAAGAACACTTATTTATTCAGACTGCTTCTGTGATCTAGAATAAGACCTCCCAGTTGTTGTGGTAAGTTCAAGCCCTGAAAGTTTTCTTAAAACATTTTTCATTGGTATCCAAACTTTGTCACCAGTAGATTTCTTGAATGATGTTCTTGGGCCAGCAGGGTGGTAAAAATGCGCAAAAACATCATTGTTTTCCAAACTTATTCTTTCAACCTCTGCAAGCCACCACTGTCCACACATGCCACTATGTCATTCAACGTTAAAGACATAGATGTAATTTTACTGACCCAATGATCCTCATAAATTTCGGTTTCTGATGTTACGTAGCATCGAACTAAGTTTTCTGCAATGCCAAGGAATTTGTGGAAATGCCTTGTTCCTTTTATTGCTATACAGTTCTCAAATCTGGTTTGATGTGTTGTTTTCATATGCAGAACCCCTTCTTCTTTCTTGATAAGAAAATAGGTAATGCCTTAAATATTATCCTTGCAAAAGACATATATGTCCTGTACTGTGAGAATTTGGTCTGTGGTTGGTCTTTGTAGGCTGGCTTTACTTACTTCATGTTTTGTTGTACCTCCTACTCCATCATATGCATTTTTACCATGGCAAGATGCAAAAAAGTGCCATTCAACCTCCAACCCCACAAGTCTAATTTGTGGTTGCACAGATTTGAAGAATTCGATTTGTTCTTATACTGACAACCACTTCCATCTGAAAAGTATATCAGCTTCTCAACATTGGGAAAATTTTCTGTTATATAATTTATAACATACTTTTGAAACACATGTACAGCCGAAGTGTTACGCTCCAAGTAGTCGCTTAGAATGCAAATTGAAGAACTGCAAGCTTCATCTCATTTTTAAAATAGAGAATAAATGGCTACACTGTTGCCTGGTCATTGACCCAGTAGTACCCTTGTATTGCATCCTGAATCACAAATGTAAAATTTTCTGCAAAATCAGCTAGCACTATGCATTCAGTTTCATGAAGTTGGCTTTTTTGTCCTTCAAAAACTTACGTTGGATTTTAGAAACGTAGTGGTGACTTTTGAGTTTTTGTAAGTTATCAATTAAAGATTCCAAGTACTCTTCCTGAGATTTAACCACTGTCATCATTACTGCCCTGTTGGTTCTGAGCACCTGTTTGATGGTAATACTGTCTGGCATTTCCTCATCATATTCGTGAAACAATTCAGTAACTGTTTCCTTACCAGGGCATTTATTCCACAAACTCATCATGCAGTCATAACTGTTAGTGCACAGACCATTAAATCTAGTAACTCTTTGTAGTTACGATCAGTGAATTTTGCACCTGCAATCGTCATTTTGACATTTTGATGATATAAGCAAATACGGAGTGTGTCCCTGAGGATCCAGCCAAAATACACCACTTAGGGCCGAGGTCACAAAATTTCGACCTTCCAATTTTGCATTCAGGATGAGAATTTTTGAAAGCTACATAAAGTTCAGTTAAAATTTGACAGCACTAGTCGTTTCTGCTTTGTTACTTTAACTCCATTTATAACAACTCTTTTGCTATCTTTGCAACTTGGGCATATTCTACTGTTTTCATCATCTTCAAAAAACTGCTGGATCTTTTTGTTTCTTCACTTAGACCTACTCCTTTCTTCTTTCCTGAAACTGGAATAATGCCTTGCTCTCTCACTAATTTTCAGGTTAGTTTAACCAAACGATGAGAAACTTTGAATTCATGAACTATTTTCTCTCTTGACCATGAGTCAGGGAGCAAACTCAAAATTTCAACTTTTTCCACTTTAGATGTCACTGAACATCTAATTTTTACTTTCTCTATTAAGCTCAAATATTCATTGTCAGATGATGCTGGTGTTGGTTTTCTTCTTCTTTAGAAATAATGTTGGTATCTGTATTATTAAAGCATGATTCCAAGTCTTTTCTAATTTTGTCTGGAATTTGTTGTATCTTATTTGCAATAGCTGCTTTTCTTCTTCTGCTACTTAATTTTATTTTTTTCGAAGCAGGAGATATGTCTTAACTTAGAACAAGCAAAATCCAATATGCTAACAGCTTCATCATTAGGAATATTAATTGCCATTAACAAGGTTACATGATTCTGGTTCTGGATTCACAACAAATATTTTTGAGTAACAATTTGGGCACAGGGTATTTCCAGGGCTCACATTATGTTTCACTTAGGAAGCTGTTTTGCTCTCACATAACAAGGACAAATGTTAAAGTTTTATTTCCCTCAAACCTTTATTAAATGGCATTTTATGATCTTCAAGAGGATCACAGCACTTTCTTCCAAAAATGTGGTTGTACTTCAGAATATATTTCTTCTCATGACACTCACACACTGATGTTACAGAAGAACTTACTCGAAATTTAAACAAAGTTTGTCTAGCTTCATCAAAGTCATTGACAGTTTTCAAGTTTTTTGAAACTGAACTGTAAACTGTTTTGTGACACACTTCACTTGCTATCTGTCCAACAAAGCACTGTTCATCCATGTTATTGCATTCCATTTAATCTCTCAAAATGAATTAAAAATTACGCACAGAACAAAGCACATAAGACATTCTACATTCTCGAAGTACGTACATCCACTCTAACAGAGGTTTCGGAACAGACTGACTACAACAATGCCACACCCAGCAATAATGTACTTCTTCATTGACAATAAACCTAAATGTAAATGGGCATTTTATTACCATAGAACAAAAAGGGAAAGCTCCTATTGTTTAATATTGTGTTATTAAAAATGTTGTTGTTGTTGTGGTCTTCAGTCCTGAGACTGGTTTGATGCAGCTCTCCATGCTACTCTATCCTGTGCAAGCTTCTTCATCTCCCAGTACCTACTGCAATCTACATCCTTCTGAATCTGTTTAGTGTATTCATCTCTTGGTCTCCCTCTACGATTTTTACCCCTCCCCCCCACGCTGCCCTCCAATACTAAATTGGTGATCCCTTGATGCCTCAGGACATGTCCTACCAACCGATCACTTCTTCTGGTCAAATTGTGCCACAAACTTCTCTTCTCCCCAATCCTATTCAATATTTCCTCATTAGTTACGTGATCTACCCATCTAATCTTCAGCATTCTTCTGTAGCACCACATTTCAAAAGCTTCTATTCTCTTCTTGTCTGAACTATTTATCGTCCATGTTTCACTTCATACATGGCTACACTCCATACAAATACTTTCAGAAACGACTTCCTGACACTTAAATCTATACTCGATGTTAGCAAATTTCTCTTCTTCAGAAACGCTTTTCTTGCCATTGCCAGTCTACATTTTATATCTTCTCTACTTCGACCATCATCAGTTATTTTGCTCCCCAAATAGCAAACTCCTAATCTAATTCCCTCAGCATCACCCGACTTAATTCGACTACATTCCATTATCCTCGTTTTGCTTTTGTTGATGTTCATCTTATATCCTCCTTTCAAGACACTGTCCATTCCATTCAACTGCTCTTCATGCTCTCGGGAAAAATTACGGCCGTAGTTTCCCCTTGCTTTCAGCAGTTTGCAGTACCAGCACAGCAAGGCCGTTTTGGTTATTGTTACAAGGCCAGATCAGTCAATCATCCAGACTGTTGCCCTTGCAACTACTGAAAAGGCTGCTGCCCCTCTTCAGGAACCACACGTTTGTCTGGCCTCTCAACAGATACCCCTCCGTTGTGGTTGTGCCTACAGTACGGCTATCTGTATCGCTGAGGCACGCAAGCCTCCCCACCAACGGCAAGGTCCATGGTCCATGGAGGGGGGTTATTAAAAATAAATAAACTAAATGAATATTGGGTGATAGTGTTAACTAAATATATGTCACAATTAAATTTTATTACAATGAAACAATAAACCATTTAAATAGGCAACAGTCATAAGATCAGTTGTAAAGTAATGTGAATTATTTCCTCATTTTCAAACATTCACATCTTCGTTCAGTCAGACATCAATGTTGAAATTTTTACAGTAGGTTGCTATCATATAGGTGTACAAATGGTGCAAAAATCATATTCATATGTTCAGTCTCACCTGAGATAACGAACCCCAAACTTCACAAAAAATGAAAATTTTCAAATTTCAAAACACACAAAAAATTAAGGAAACATTTGTAAGTATTCTTGCTCTATATGAGGCTAGTTGTGTATGATATCTAACTATAGGAAAAAAATAGTGTCTCATAAATCACTCCTTGTTTGTTATTTTTGGGCCCAAAAAGTGGATTTTTGAAAATTTGGATACCAAACTCTGGAGGTCATTTTGACTGTTTATTTTTGAATTTAATGTATTTTATGTAATAGGCAATGTTGTAGAGGATACTTTTCTAAAAACAATCGTGTCAATTGCAATGTTGTAACTTAATCCAGTGCAGAGAGATTCAAATTTTCGCTAATGTCTCCAGACTGAAAAATTACCACGCGCCTACAAATAAAAATGGCCGTCATCCAGTAAAAGTACAAGATAAATTATTAAAAAAAAACTGTTTTGAACTTCTCAAATATAGGGCAATCTCATATAAAAAAATTAAAATATTTAAAAATGGTCAAGCAACCATTACTGGACCACTTTATATGGATTGACCCACATGTGTTTGAGATGCACTATGAGACAATCTTCTGCTACCACTGAATCATATGCTGGCGCACACTATCTGCTTACTGGACATTACCATGGTTGACAGAAGATTAAATACAAATCTCCTTCTGTGCTCTGCAAATCACTGTGTCAATGAGAGGGAACTTTTTATTGCAGCAATTATTAAGGCTTTTGTCCCCATTCTGTTCATGTATGGTGCACATTGTAATCACTCATTAATCTGACCCTGTCTTTGCCATCACTATGGGGATGATACATAGATCATTCCTAGATGCATCACTTGAAGCTGGTTTTTGAAACTCTGAAAGTGGGTTTTGAGTTTGTAGTTTGTGTCTGTCGTAGTGTCTGCCAGTACAGTTTTTTCAGCATTTCTATAGTACTTGCCCTTGGGGAAAAGAAATCTGTATCCTTTCTGGTTGTCCTGTTTTGTGTATGTTCTATATCCCCTGTTAGCTGTACAGGATGGGGCAAATAAAAGTTGCCCGGTGAACAGAGTACAAAGAAAGACAGCAGAGGAAAGGGAGTACAGTACTACCTGACTATAGGAGATGTTAAAAGGGACCACCTTCCATCCATTGGCACTTTTGGATCCTAGTGTGTGGGCACATTTAGATCCTGTCTTGACACATTTTCAGACTAAGCATTGCAGGCAGTCTTTCTGGCACTTTGACACCTTTACACTTCTCAGCTAACAACTGATCAGAACTTTTCATACTGCTCTATTGTGAGTACCATTGCCCCCTTTTCACTGCTCCACTTGCGCTGATGTTGCCTGCATATGCTCTGAATCGGTTTGGATCACGTGGCGGATGAATACGTGGTTTGCACATCACGGGTGTGGTTATATGCATACATTCACGTCCAATTGGATCCACTCGTCTAGGCCACTTTTATTTACTTCACCCTGTATTTGATAAGGAACACACAAAATTAAGCAATATCCCAGAATGAGATTTGAGTAGCACGCATGGGTCAAAGAAACCTGTGACATTTCTGACTATCCTTCTTTGAGTATTGTCACTATCCCCTGTCAGTACTATTTGGTAAGGAGTCCACTCACTTTAGCAATATCCCAGGATGGGTCATGGGAGTATTTCGTTGGCTGATTGCATTTTTATAGTGTTCTACCAATGAATTGAAGTCTACCACATGCTTTATCTACGATTAAGCCTATTTGAGTGTTTCATTTAGTATCTATGCAACTTGTGACACCCTGGTATATTTATGAGTTGACATAATGCAGTTGTGACTGATTGGTATCATTGTCATAAGATATTATGTTTTTTCATGTTTTGAAGTGCACAATTTTACATTTATGAACACTTCAGCAAATTGCCAATCTTTTCACTGTTTTGAAATCTTACTAAGACTTACTGGATATTCGTCCAGCTTGTTTTCAGATAACACTTTGTTATAGACAGTTGCATCATTTGCAAAGATCAAAAGGTTACTATTGATATTGGGCTGCTAGGTCATTAATCTGAACAAGGATCCGAACATACTTGCCTGGGACATGACTGAAGTGATTTCTGCATGTACCAATGACTCTCCATCCAACATAACATGCTATGTCCTCACTGCTGAGAAAGCCTCAGTGCAGTTAAATTTTCACTTGATATTCCATGTGATCACATTTTTGATACTAAGTGAAGGTGTACCACTGAGCACCATTGAGCTAACTGCTTTTTCGAAGTCAGTAGATACTGCACCCATCTTATTGCTATGATCCATGGCTCTCAGCATGTCAAGCGAGGAAAGCACGGTTGGTTTTGCACAACCATTGTTTCCGGAATTTATTCCATTGACATGGAGGTCATTTTGTTTGAGATATTTAATTATGTTTGAACTGAGAACATTTGCCAAGATCCTGCTGTTGATAGATGTTAAGGAAGTTGGACTGTAGTTTCGTGGATCACTTCTGCTACCCTTCTTGTTGAGCTATGTGGTATGGGCTTCGTTCCAACTATTGGGCATAGCTTCTTATTTGAACGACCTATGCCAGATCATGGTTAATAGATAGGAGAAACTCAACTGTAAATTCTGTGTAAGATATGATATGGGCTCCGTCTGTCCTTGGAGCTATTGTTCCGCGTTCTAGGGAGTCATCCACAAAAGAAGGCAAGTAGTGACGATCACACAAATTTATTGATAAACACAGTTCCAACATTTCCAAGTTCATGAGTGTGGTGGAACATAAGTGTTCAAAAACAAAATTCACCAGGGAAATTAGTTTAAAGTTCCAAGTACACAAAATAAACTAATTAAATTCCACAATGCTTGAAATAATCAATCACTTTAAGTGACCAAATAAAGTAGTATTCAGAACTTTAACTTAAATAGAACAGCAGAACTATAACTTGAATAGAAAAAAAGCTTTCCTCAGCTGAGTTCTAGAAAACAAGTCCCCGCACAACTTCAGTTTATAGAAAGAACAAATACTTGATGAAATCTTTTGTACTCCCTTTGCCAGAAAAGTTCCAGGACAAGTTTTTTTATTATTTTTTTATTTCTGGGTTTGCAGTACTAAAAGGGAACAAATGTTATTTTAATGTAACCTTGTACGTATGCAACCAATGATTAAGCAAGCATATGCAGGCGAGGCACTTTCAAAAAGTTGTGTTGTTCTCGAGTGGCACAAGAGGTTTTGTTAAGGCAGAGATTCAGTGCAAGACAATCCCAGCGCTGGTCGCCTGTGCTACCAGCATGACCTTGACATTAGGCGTCAAAAGTACTGAATGGTGGAGCATGATTCACCAGCCTTGAAAACAAGTCAAATGACAACCTTAAAAAACAAAGACAGTGCCAGTTGTATTCTTTGATAGTAAAGGATTAGTTTACCACGAGTATGTTCCTCCAGGTCAAACAGTGGACCAAACCCTTTACATTGAAGTCTTGAAACATCTGCGACAAGCATTTCAGTGTCGTTGCCTTGATTTGTGGCGTTCTCAGGACTTTTTCTTACTGCACGACAATGCAAGACCCCATACTGCTTTGTCTGTTATCGAGTATCTGGCTAGACATTCTGTTATTGTCATCCCACATCTGCCATATTCACCCAACCTCTCACTTTGTGATTTTTTTCTTGTTTCATCAAGATATTGTAAACATCCAACTGGCTGTGAAAAACGAGCTTACAAAGCATGACAGTTGAAAATTTCCCTGCTTGCTTCGAATATCTCCAGAAACATTGCCAACTTGTATAGATAGCCAAAGGGACTACTTCGATAGGAGCTAGAATCATTACTTGGTAAGTGCAATTTTCTATTTTTTTAATTGTTCTTCAACTTTTCTGATGAAGGGAGTAGGTTCTTGACTTCCTGAAGTCTCAAGAGTCCAACAGTAATGAAAATTTATGAGTCTGATAATGGTAGAAAACTTCATGTCTGACACCTTCTTGTCAGTCAGTAGTACAAATGATTCCAAGTCCCAGTTGGCACATCACTAAACACTTAAGAGTCCCATGGTAGTGTAGATGGTGTGCCATCATACACAGCAGCCGAGTCTCTGATAAGGCATATATGAAGGTCTTCTGGTGTCTGGCTGCGATGGAACTACTTTCTGGAGCTCATACACAGACCTAAATAGCTGCCTCATTGATGGATACTTGCGGGCCTATTTTCAGTGTTTAACACGGCAAATGAATGAAGGGATGCAGTTTGCCAATGGCCTCTATTGTCACCATGTATGGTGTGTTGTGTTCTGCTTTTATTTTGCTCCCCTCATTTTCCATCCCTATATCATCCAGAAAGTCTGGTCACTAACTTTGGTATCATTAACAGGACAGCCAGAAAGTTCTTTGCATTTTTTGAAAGATCTTATGATGATATTCTTGTAAGGTAATGGTTTAAGCCTTCACACATTGCCTTCATGACAGCCAGTTGTGTTTCATTCAGCACCTCTCTGTTTATAGCTCTTTGCTTTGTTCTATGCATAGTATTTAGTAGTTTCTGTTTCTTTAGAAGCTTCTTTATAGTGGCTGTGTGCCAAGATGGAGGGTTTTTCCCATAATAAACTATTGTAGTGGATACACACCTATCCAGTGCATTGCCAATTATTCTTTTAAATGTACATTTTAGCTCTTTAGCAAGCTCAGGTCTGGAGCTATATGTGTGAAATTCCTTATTGTGATATGATGGTACTGCTGCCTGTTTGTCTAGTTTGCTTAACAAATATCTCTTTCTAAAAGTTTTGGTTACCCTTTGTAAATTAGTAATTATTGTTGCTACAGCTGTCTCATGGTCTCTGATCCCAATTTCAACATGGACATCCCAAATAGGTCAGGTCTATTTGTTGCCACTAGATCCAGTATATTTCCATCATGAGGAGTGGGATTCTGAACTATCTGTTTCAGAGAAGGTGTGTAGTATTATTTTACAGGATATTTGTCATGCCCACCCTGTGCAAAACTGTAACTATCCTAATTGTTCCTGCAGCCGGCCGCTGTGGCCGAGTGGTTCTATGCGCTTCAGTCCGGAACCACGTGGCTGCTTCGGTCGCAGGTTTGAATCTTGCCTCGGGCATGGATGTGTGTGATGTCCCTAGGTTAGTTAGGTTTAAGTAGTTCTAAGTCTAGGGGCTGATGACCTCAGATGTAAAGTCCCAAAGTGCTTGGAGCCATTTGAACTAATTGTTCCTGTAGCCAGCCAGTATTCATTTTTGTTAACACACTCCACACACTCCATCATATCCTTCCATCATGTATTTCTCCAGGACTGAGCCTTTGATAGCCTTGCATCTTATTTCTTCTTCTTCTTCTTCTTCTTCTTCTTATTCTTCTTCTTCTTCTTCCTCTTCTGATTTTTATTTTAATTGCTATGGTTCTAGGCACACATAAAACTGTATATATACTGTTCTAGCTTTTGGAACTAATAGTTCCCTGCTTGGAGAGGAGAGAAAGATAACTCTCCTCCCCTGGGAAAGTACTTCTAGTTCTGAAAATTAGGGTAGTGTATGTACTTTTATGTGTGTATCTCTTAGCAGCATTGAAACTTCACCTCATGGAGGTACATACTTACCAACAGTTCTGTCTCATAATTCTATAGTTTCCACAACTGAACTTTCCTTTTGATAATCCTATATTATTAGAGGTTTTTTGCACTTGTTAAATGATCTATAAATGTCAGTTGATGGAAAGTGAAGTGCGTATTGTAGGAATGAATCGAAATATAGCTGTGATCAATGAATGGAATTTATGCCACTATTTAATTATGCAACGAAATCAGCCACATGACTGTAAAGCTTTCAGTTTGATGTACTAAAATATTTATTTTTGTGTCTGCTTCTATACAGATGCCCAAAGAATTGGACCCGCAAACTATCTCAGTCACACTGATTTTAAATAAATCCACTTGATGGTGAAGGTTTAGTCCTTCAAAATGCTTATTGGAAACAGAATTGACTGGATAGTTATTTGCTTATTTAATTTGATAATTATGAATGGTTTTAAAATGCATAACACAATGAACGAAGTACAAGTCTTGAACAGTAATAATGGGCGTCTGTTTGATAGGTATTCAAAACAAAAGTTTAATATTTCGTAAACTAATTTATGTACACAGTTAAAATGGCGACAGTGGAAGGGCAGATTCAAATGTGTTTGGATAGTTGCAATCTCTTAGATCTGTACAGTGTTGTTTTAGAACCTGATACGGATGTCAACCACATATGAGGAAAAGGATTCAATTCTGGAACAACTGACTGAGAACCACAAGTAGTCTGTCATGTGTAAAATCTCCTGGAAGACCAAGGGCCTTGGAAAAAAAAGTTGACCACATTAGATAAGCACTTAAAAGAAGCATAGAGCTTTTTGTGATATTAATTTGCAGTTACAGATTCTGTGTTCAACACTGCACGATGTGTTATTTATTGCAAAAATGCCTCTAACAGCATACTTGTTTCAGATTATTCACACAAGAAAACCTTGTGACAGAGTTGTACGTATGAACTCCACATTAGAAATGCTACAAAAGATTGATGAGTCATACAACTATGTCCAACAAGTGCGCTTCCCTGATGAAGCAACATTTTGTGGTAGTAGAGTTGCAAACAGACACAATTGTAGAATATGAGGCAATGAGAATCCACGTCATGTGCGCACTGGAGAGGGACACCCCCAAAATCAACATATGGGCTTTTTAATATGTAACATGGTGGTTGGATCATTCGTGGAACCAACAGTGACTGGAATTTGTTACCTGGATATGCTGGAACAACATGTCTTCCCACAACTACCACAAAAGTATCTTCTAGTGAACAGGAGCTTTTTCTGATAGGATTATGGCAAAAACAGGGCCTACCAGGTTAAGACCAACAGTCTCAAGTGCCTGAAAGACTGCATAAAGGAAGCTGTGGCAGCAGTTGCGTGATCCAGGCTACATGGAATGAATTGGAATATTTGCCATGCCACCAGGTGATCTCATACTGAAATCCGTTAAGGATTGACATTCAATAAAACAAAACTTTGGCAATATCCTTTTGCAACATTGTAAGTCGTAAATGTGGGTGTGTGACTAGTATAAATTGCCAACTCAGTTTCAACATCTCTGCAAACAGTCTTCAACAAATGAGTTCTCTATTCAACAAATGTTAGTATGTTTAAATACTAGTAGTACAGCTTACATTAGACTTACTCAAGGTGGTGAGAAATTCAAAATTGAAGGAGGGCCAGTATTATCATACAATTCTCAGCTGCCTTAGAACAAGTTTTCAGCATTTTAAACTGTACAGATGAACAAAGAATACGGGTCAATGAAAAATCCAGGAACCAGTCACAATGTGCTGATGGCACTGTAATATTTGCTTTTAGTGCAAATAAATTTCAACAACAAATGGAAGAATTGATGTAGCAAGTTTGAAAGCTGGCCTAAAACGCATTATAAAAGGACTAAAATAATTTATAACATATATATAAAAAAAAAGATTAACAGAACCGGTTAGTAAGTTAGAGCAGTGGAAGAAAATTATTGGGTGGACTGAAAAAGAAATAGAATAAAAAATTCACTATGTGGGATGAACTAAATAACTATACTACACGCCGGAAGTGGCTACAAGGGTAGCGGAGTACTTGTGGAGTGCACATGTGGGTTTTTTAGGTTAGAGAATTCTCTCCCTAGGCCCGTCAAGACGCCTCCTGAGATGCAGCAAGATAGGAGTAGGCAAAATGCAATAGGGAATAACAATATTAATGTGCTAATAGTAAACTGCAGGCGCGTCTATAGAAAGGTCCCAGAACTGCTCTCATTAATAAATGGTCACAATGCCCATATAGTACTAGGGACAGAAAGTTGGCTGAAACCAGATGTAAACAGTAATGAAATCCTAAACTCAGATTGGAATGTATACCGCAGAGACAGGCTGGACAGTGAAGGGGGAGGCGTGTTTATAGTGATAAGAAGTGCAATAGTATCGAAGGAAATTGATGGAGATCCGAAATGTGAAAAAATTTGGGTGAAGGTCACGGTTGAAGCAGGCTCAGACATGGTAATTGGATGTCTCTATAGGCCCCTGGCTCAGCAGCTGTTGTGGCTGAGCACCTAAAGGATAACTTGGAAAATATTTCGAGTAGATTTCCCCACCATGTTATAGTTCTGGGTGGAGATTTTAATTTGCTGGATATAGACTGGGAGACTCAAACGTTCATAACGGGTGGCAGAAACAAAGAATCCAGTGAAATTTTTTTAAGTGCTTTATCTGAAAACTACCTTGAGCAGTTAAACAGAGAACCGACTCGTGGCGATAACATATTAGACCTTCTGGTGACAAACAGACTCGAACTAATTGAAACAGTTAACGCAGAACAGGGAATCAGCGATCATAAAGCGGCTACTGCATCGATGATTTCAGCCGCAAATAGAAATATTAAAAAATGTTGGAAGATTTTTCTGTTTAGCAAAAGTGACAAAAAGCAGATTACAGAGTACCTGACGGCTCAACACAAAAGTTTTGTTTCAAGTACAGATAGTGTTGAGGATCAGTGGACGAAGTTCAAAACCATCGTACAATATGTGTTAGATGAGTATGTGCCAAGCAAGATCGTAAGAGATGGAAAGAGCCACCGTGGTACAACAACTGAGTTAGAAAATAGCTGCGGAAGCAAAGGGAACTTCACAGCAAACATAAACATAGCTAAAGCCTTGCAGACAAACAAAAATTACGCGAAGCGAAATGTAGTGTGAGGAGGACTATGCGAGAGGCGTTCAGTGAATTCGAAAGTAAAGTTCTATGTACTGACTTGACAGAAAATCCTAAGAAATTTTGGTCTTATGTCAAAGCAGTATGTGGATCAAAACAAAATGTCCAGACACTCTGTGACCAAAATGGTACTGAAACAGAGGATGACAGACTTAAGGCCGAAATACTAAATGTCTTTTTCCAAAGCTGTTTCACAGAGGAAGACTGCACTGTAGTTCCTTCTCTAGATTGTCGCACAGATGACAAAATGGTAGATATCGAAATAGACGACAGAGGGATAGAGAAACAATTAAAATCGCTCAAAAGAGGAAAGGCCGCTGGACCTGATGGGATACCAGTTCGATTTTACACAGAGTACGCAAAGGAACTTGCCCCCCTTCTTGCAGTGGTGTACCATAGGTCTCTAGAAGAGCGTTGCGTTCCAAAGGATTGGAAAAGGGCACAGGTCATCCCCGTTTTCAAGAAGGGACGTCTAACAGATGTGCAGAACTATAGACCTATATCTCTAACGTTGATCAGTTGTAGAATTTTGGAACACGTATTATGTTCGAGTGTAATGACTTTTCTGGAGACTAGAAATCTACTCTGTAGGAATCAGCATGGGTTTCGAAAAAGACGATCATGTGAAACCCAGCTCGCGCTATTTGTCCACGAGACTCGGAGGGCAATAGGCGCGGGTTCCCAGGTAGATGCCGTGTTTCTTGACTTCCGCAAGGCGTTCGATACAGTTCCCCACAGTCGTTTAATGAACAAAGTAAGAGCATATGGCCTATCAGACCAATTGTGTGATTGGATTGAAGAGTTCCTAGATAACAGAATGCAGCACATCATTCTCAATGGAGAGAAGTCTTCCAAAGTAAGAGTGATTTCAGGTGTGCCGCAGGGGAATGTCATAGGACCGTTGCTATTTACAATATACATAAATGACCTTGTGGATGACATCAGAAGTTCACTGAGGCTTTTTGCAGATGATGGTGTGGTGTATTGAGAGGTTGTAACAATGGAAACTTGTACTGAAATGCAGGAGGATCTGCAGCGAATTGATGCGTTGTGCAGGGAATGGCAATTGAATCTCAATGTAGACAAATGTAATGTGCTGCGAATACATAGAAAGATAGATCCCTTATCATTTAGCTACAAAATAGCAGGTCAGCAATTGGAAGCAGTTAATTCCATAAATTATCTGGGAGTACGCATTAGGACTGATTTAAAATGGAATGATCATATAAAGTTAATTGTTGGTAAAGCAGATGCCAGACTGAGATTCAATGGCAGAATCATAAGGAAATGCAAACCGAAAACTAAGGAAGTAGGTTACAGTACGCTTGTTCGCCCACTGCTTGAATACTGCTCAGCAGTGTGGGATCCATACCAGATAGGGTTGATAGAAGAGATAGAGAAGATCCAACAGAGAGCAGCGCGCTTCGTTACAGGATCCTTTAGTAACCGCGAAAGCGTTACAGAGATGATAGATAAACTGCAGTGGAAGACTCAGCAGGAGAGACGCTCAGTAGCTCGGTACGGGCTTTTATTAAAGTTTCGAGAACATACCTTCACCGAAGAGTCGAGCAGTATATTGCTCCCTCCTACATATATCTCGCGAAGAGACCATGAGGATAAAATCAGAGAGATTAGAGCCCACACAGAAGCATACCGATAATCCTTCTTTCCACGAACAATACGAGACTGGAATAGAAGGGAGAACCGATAGAGGTACTGAAGGTACCCTCCGCCACACACCGTCAGGTGGCTTGCGGAGTATAGATGTAGATGTATTATTGGTAGTTGATAGGTTTGATGTGGACAGAGTTACTGATGTAGCTATTTTTGAGGTAGAGGTCAGCATCGAGGAAGGTGGCTTTTTAAGTTAAGGAGGACCAGGTGAAACCAATTGGGGAGATGATGTTGAGGTTCTAGAGGAATGTGGAGAGGCTATCCTCTCCCTCAGTCCAGATCAAGATGATGTCATCAGTGAATCTGAACCGGATGAGGGTTCAGTATTCTGGGTGGTTAGGGAGAACTACTCTAGAGGACTCATGAATAGTTTGGCATAGATAGGATGGTGCTCTGCATGTGTCAATTGCTGTAGCATGGATTTTTTTTTTCAGGTTGAGGCCCTCAAAGGAGAAGTAATTGTGTTTGAGCATATAATTTGTGATGGTGATGAGGAAGAAGGTTGTTGGTTTGCAGTCAGTCTGGCACTGGGAAAGGTAGTGTTCAGTAGCGGCAAGGTGACGGTGATTAGGGACCTTAGTGTGGAGGAGGTGGCATCGACTGTGACAAGCAGAGTGGCAGGTGTTAAAGGAATAAGAACTGTGGAGATTTGATGGAGGAAATGTTTTGTGCCCTTTAAATATGAGGGTAGGCTTCAGGTAATTGGCTGAAGGTGTTTGTCCATGAGAACAGAGGTTTTCTCCGTGGCGGACAAATTAACCAGCCACGATAGGGTGCCTAGGGCGCTTGGGTTTATGGATTTTTGGAATCATGTGGAATGTACGAATGTGTTGGTGAGGGGAGAGACAGACTCGGGAGAGGTTCTTGGGTAGATGTAAGGATTTGAGGAGGGACTGGAGATCCTTTTGGATTGCTGGAATTTGATCACTGTGACAAGATTTGTAGGAGGACTAATCTGACAGTTGGTGGAGTCCCTCCGCCAGGTAATTCCTGCAGTTCACAACCGTAAGGCGGAGCCCTTGTCAGCAGGTAGGATTATAAGGCTAGGATCAGTTTATAGATGGTGGGCTGCAGTTACATGTTGAGGGATATAGGGAGTGATGGTGAGGTGAGGTTAGAGATTAGATAGTTCTGGAAAGTTAATGGAATGATTTTAGAGCAGCGCTGGTGCATAAAGTTTGGATGGAGAAATTATCTGATTTAGGCAGAGTTCTACATTGGCTTTAGATTGAGTCTCACTTGTATTGTTGGTGATGAAAAAATATTTCTACTGAGAGAATGAGATGAGGTCTACAAGAAGTCCAGCATGATTGAATTTTAGAGTGTGGCAAAAGGAAAGGACGGATTCTTCTGTGGGGCTGAGGCCTTTGGAAGGACAGGTTCATGACTGTGTTTCGGGTCTGTTTAGGTTCTAAGTTGAGTGTGATGGTGGGAGTGTGTTTCTCTGAGGGTGAGGTAAATGTAATGGGTCTGCGAGGCAGAGTTTGTGTGGTTTGAGTGGATGCGGAGGGAGTTTTGGAGTCTTTTATAGATATGGTGGATACTATTAGTCTAAGAATTTTACACTTAGGGACAGTTTGTGGCAAGAAGTTTGAGCCTGATTTACATACTTTTTGCAGGACTAGGCTGGTGAGGACTATGCACTGATGGAATCTGAACAGTTCGTTGCGGTAGAAGAGGTTGTAGTTGGAGATAAGTAATTTGATGTTCAGGCAACAATGTGTGAACGATATGGGACTGGGTTGTGGCTAAGGATAGGGGAAAGTTTTTCTGTATTGTCACACATGGAAGGAGCAAGGGTCCATAGTGAATCATAACAAATATGAGGGAGAGGGGAATTACAACGAGAATGTAACAGATGAAGTATCGGGTTAAAAAGGTGAAATCTGAAACTTGCGGGAATAGGGGCAATAGTGAAAGATAAACTAAAATCAATGAGGAAATTTAATAAGATCAAAGAGGAAAATAAGTAAAAATATGATGAAAGTGAGATGCAGGTCGGTGTGTCGATCCTAGTGAAAAGAGGGGCCAGTAGGTTTAAATGAGCTACATCAGGTTAATATGTGCGTGCTGGAATAGGGGAAGAGAGAGGGGTTGGGGTTGTTACTAAGGGTTGAGGTTCATGTGGCACTTAAAGCTACAGGAAAAAAAATACATAAAGGTTAGGGAGGAAGTGCAATCAATTTGTAGGACTAGGAGCATTTACATTGGCAGAAAGAATGTGGGACATGGGATGCTGGAACATTCTGCACGCTCACAGTCACATGTTGTACATGGATGAGACCATTGATACAATTTGGCTCAGAAGTCAGAGAATGTGTGGTTTGGAAGACGACAGTAAAATACAGGGAGGGAAATGAAAATATGGACACTTAGTAAAGTGTGCATTAGAGAATAGTAACAGAGGACCGGGAAAAAGCCCATTAGGCAAAAGCAAACACCATTAAACATTTAAGCTTTTGGCCAATAGGCCTTCTTTGGAAACACACACACACACACACACACACACACACACACACACACACACACGCTCACTGGAGCAGCAATCCAGGGTCGATGGTAGTGGTAAGATGTGAGAGTGTGACTTGGTGGCGACCGACATTTGATGGTAGTTTTAAGGGAGGTGACCAACATCTGACCATGATTTTAAGGAAAGCCTAAGGGAGATTTAATCACAATAAATTTCATCTGTGGTACTACATAGTATTTTTTAGGATTGCGTAATACAGACAAAGGTTCATACATTTTCAAGACAAGTATTTCCATTGTAGTTGTTGTGATCGTCAGTCCTGAGACTGGTTTGATGCAGCTCTCCATGCTACTCTATCCTGTGCAAGTTGCTTCATCTCCCAGTACTTACTGCAACCTACATCCTTCTGAATCTGCTTAGTGTATTCATCTCTTGGTCTCCCTCTACGATTTTTACACTCCTCGCTGCCCTCCAATACTAAATTGGTGATCCCTTGATGCCTCAGAACATGTCCTACCAACCGATCCCGTCTTCTGGTCAAGTTGTGCCACAAACATCTCTTCTCCCCAATCCTATTCAATACTTCCTCATTAGTTATGTGATCTACCCATCTAATCTTCAGCATTCTTGTGTAGCACCACATTTCAAAAGCTTCTATTCTCTTCTTGTCTAAACTATTTATCGTCCATGTTTCACTTCCATACATGGCTACACTCCATACAAATACTTTCAGAAACGACTTCCTGACGCTTAAATCTATACTCGATGTTAGCAAATTTCTCTTCTTCGGAAACGCTTTTCTTGCCATTGCCAGTCTACATTTTATATCTTCTCTACTTCGACCATCATCAGTTATTTTGCTCCCCAAATAGCAAACTCCTAATCTAATTCCCTCAGCATTACCCGACTTAATTTGACTACATTCCATTATCCTCGTTTTGCTTTTGTTGATGTTCATCTTATATCCTCCTTTCAAGACACTGTCCATTCCATTCAACTGCTCTTCCAAGTCCTTTGCTGTCTCTGACAGAATTACAATGTCATCGGCGAACCTCAAAGTTTTTATTTCTTCTCCATGGATTTTAATACCTACTCCGAATTTTTCTTTTGTTTCCTTCACTGCTTGCTCAATATACAGATTGAATAACATCGGGGAGAGGCTACAACCCTGTCTCACTCCCTTCCCAACCACTGCTTCCCTTTCATGTCCCTCGACTTTTATAACTGCCATCTGGTTTCTGTACAAATTGTAAATAGCCTTTTGCTCCCTGTATTTTACCCCTGCCACCTTCAGAGTATTCCAGTCAACATTGTCAAAAGCTTTCTCTAAGTCTACAAATGCTAGAAACGTAGGTTTGCCCTTCCTTAATCTAGCTTCTAAGATAAGTCGTGGGGTCAGTATTGCCTCACGTGTTCCAACATTTCTACGGAATCCAAACTGATCTTCCTCGAGGTCGGCTTCTACTAGGTTTTCCATTCGTCTGTATAGAATTCGCATTAGTATTTTGCAGCTGTGACTTATTAAACTGATAGTTCGGTAATTTTCACATCTGTCAACACCTGCTTTCTTTGGGATTGGAATTATTATATTCTTCTTGAAGTCTGAGGGTGTTTTGCCTGTTTCATACATCTTGCTCACCAGATGGTAGAGTTTAGTCAGGACTGGCTCTCCCAAGGCCGTCAGTAGTTCCAATGGAATGTTGTCTACTCTGGGGGCCTTGCTTCGACTCAGGTCTTTCAGTGTTCTGTCAAACTCTTCACGCAGTATCGTATCTCCCATTTCGTCTTCATCTACATCCTCTTCCATTTCCATAATATTGTCCTCAAGTACATCGCCCTTGTATAGGCCCTCTATATACTCCTTCCACCTTTCTGCTTTCCCTTCTTTGCTTAGAACTGGGTTTCCATCTGAGCTCTTGATGTTCATACAGGTGGTTCTCTTATCTCCAAAGGTCTCTTTAATTTTCCTGTAGGCAGTATCTATCTTACCCCTAGTGAGATAAGCCTCTACATCCTTACATTTGTGCTCTAGCCATCCCTGCTTAGCCATTTTGCACTTCCTGTCGATCTCATTTTTGAGACGTTTGTATTCCTTTTTGCCTGCTTCATTTACTGCATTTTTATATTTTCTCCTTTCATCAATTAAATTCAGTATTTCTTCTGTTAGCCAAGGATTTCTACTAGCCCTCGTCTTTTTACCTACTTGATCCTCTGCTGCCTTCACTACTTCATCCCTCAAAGCTACCCATTCTTCTTCTACTGTATTTCTTTCCCCCATTCCTGTCAATTGTTCCCTTATGCTCTCCCTGAAACTCTGTACAACCTCTGGTTCTTTCAGTTTATCCAGGTCCCATCTCCTTAAATTCCCACCTTTTTGCAGTTTCTTCAGTTTTTAATCTACAGGTCATAACCAATAGATTGTGGTCAGAGTCCACATCTGCCCCTGGAAATGTCTTACAATTTAAAACCTGGTTCCTAAATCTCTGTCTTACCATTATATAGTCTATCTGAAACCTGTCAGTATCTCCAGGGTTCTTCCATGTATACAACCTTATTTCGTGATTCTTAAAACCAAGTGTTAGCTATGATTAAGTTGTGCTCTGTGCAAAATTCTGCGAGGCGGCTTCCTCTTTCATTTCTTAGCCCCAATCCATGTTCACCTACTACGTTTCCTTCTCTCCCTTTTCCTACACTCGAATTCCAGTCACCCATGACTATTAAATTTTCATCTCCCTTCACTATCTGAATAATTTCTTTTATTTCATCATACATTTCTTCAATTTCTTCGTCATCTGCAGAGCTAGTTGGCATATAAACTTGTACTACTGTAGTAGGTGTGGGCTTTGTATCTATCTTGGCCACAATAATGCGTTCACTATGCTGTTTGTAGTATCTTACCCGCATTCCTATTTTCCTATTCATTATTAAACGTACTCCTGCATTACCCCTATTTGATTTTGTATTTATAACCCTGTAGTCACCTGACCAGAAGTCTTGTTCCTCCTGCCACCGAACTTCAGTAATTCCCACTATATGTAATTTTAACCTATCCATTTCCCTTTTTAAATTTTCTAACCTACCTGCCCGATTAAGGGATCTGACATTCCACGCTCCGATCCGTAAAATGCGTTTTCTTTCTCCTGATAATGACGTTCTCTTGAGTACTCCCCGTCCGGAGGTCCGAATGGGGGACTATTTTACCTCCGGAATATTTTACCCAAGAGGACGCCATCATCATTTAATCATACAGTAAAGCTGCATGCCCTCGGGAAAAATTACGGCCGTAGTTTCCCCTTGCTTTCAGCAGTTTGCAGTACCAGCACAGCAAGGCCGTTTTGGTTATTGTTACAAGGCCAGATCAGTCAATCATCCAGACTGTTGCCCTTGCAACTACTGAAAAGGCTGCTGCCCCTCTTCAGGAACCACACGTTTGTCTGGCCTCTCAACAGAGACCCCTCCGTTGTGGTTGTACCTACGGTACGGCTATCTGTATCGCTGAGGCACGCAAGCCTCCCCGCCAACGGCAAGGTCCATGTTTCATGGGAGGGGAGTATTCTATATTGACATCTAATGTATCACATGCATTTTAATTGCATTATGCAGTGTGATATAAGCATTTGGTGTCACTAAATGCTTTTTGTCTTCTTGAAGCAGTTTAAACACAGAATTATCTTCCAATAATTTGCATTTGCATTATCTGCGCAGTGTACAGTGAGACTCATTACATCTAAATTAATAAAATTCAATGAAGTCTTGATCAGACCGTGAACACCCAGTAGCTCTCTCATTAGCCTATTCAGTGAAGTTTATAAGCTTATTTCTTATTACCTTTTCAGGATCAAAATACCGTACAACTAGAGGGAAGGTCTTTCTCATTTTGTGATTGGAGGCATCGGCTGCAGCAGATAAAAAGTTACTTGGTTTAGCTGGATCTTTCAAGACATTAATGAAGATCTGAACACTTTTTGGAGCCAAAATCTTCTTCGTGACTGCTTCTTGTCCAGTTTGACCACGTGCTATCATCTTAGCCAGATTAAACTCGTGGAAAACCTCCTTCAATAATTTATTTCAACAATTCATAATTCTGTAGTTGACATTATATTTGACAGTATGAAAATAATTGCTAGCTCACCTGCAATGTTCTTAATGTCCTTGCATCCATTACCAAAATATTGAGTAAATTATAAGATGCCTTTACTTCTTTTTCGTTCTGATTGTGGATGACTATACAAGAATGTTGGTTTTAGTGGGCATTACCTATGTGAGTGATTGTGTGAGCAAGTTGAGAAACAAATAGTGTAACAAGAGTGTCTAAACCTGAATGTCTGTAGTATCTGATTTTACGAGTCCTTGATACTTCCATGCTTTATTTATACCATAGCTGCTGATCGGTACGAGGCGAGTGCACCTGTTGGCTGCAGTAGTGACAGAGAAACAAGTAAACATTCTCTCTCTCATGACCGCTCTGGACACCTAGGCTATGTCATTTTTTCTCCACTCCTCCTATTGCCTTTGAGCCAAACGGTCGTCTTTCCTACAAGCATGAACAGAAAAAAAGACTATGTATAGACAATAGTATCAATTATTATAGGAAAATATTTCGAGATTTTCTGGTCAGAGCTTTTTAACTATCGGTAGTACTTCACAGGATTAATGTGTATTACAGTGATCAGAGACGAAACATACAGCAGAAATAGGCGTTCAGTAAGGGAGCCAAGAGGATTGAAGAAAAGTAGCTGTAATACAGGGGATCCCAGGAAAAACAGGAGACATGATAGGGCTGTGAGATGCATAGTTGGGAAACTGTGCTTCGAGGGGGGTGGGGTGGGGTGGGGTGGATAGTGCTGGAGTGGGAGTAGAGAAGGGAATAGGTAGGTGGAGGTCTGGGAGTAGCAAAGGTTAAGGACAGGGCTGTTGTGGAAAAGAAGGGTAGTTGTAGGGACTCACATTTCAAAAAAGCTGGTGTTGGTAGAAAGAATCCAAATGGTGTATTGTGTGAAGCAGTCATTGAATTGAAGCACATTGTGTTAGGCAGCTGGATGACCCAGCTGACTCTTGGCCACAGTTTTATGGTGGCCATTTGTGTGGACAGACAGCTGGTTAGTTGTCATGCCGTGTGGAGAGCGGCACAGTGTTTGCAGATTAGTTTGTTGATCACATGGCTACCTTGACAGGTAGACCTACCTTTGATGGGATGGGAGATGACTGTGGCAGGACTATAATTGGTGGTGGTGGTGGTGGTGGTGGTGGTGGTGGTGGGAAGATGTTTGGGACTGGCCGTGCATCTAGGTCTGTTGCAAGGATATGAGCCACAAGGCAATGGGTTGTGAGCAGAGGTGGAGTAGGAATGGACAAGGATATTGCATAGGTTCTGTAGTTGGCAGAATACCAGTGGCATAGTGGGTGGGATATTTTTCGTTTCAGGACATGACAAAAGGTAGTTGATCGCTGTCAGAGAATGTCATTCAGTTGCTCAGTCTTAGGTGGTACTGTGTCATTAGAGGAGTGCTCCTTTGTGGTTGGACAATCAGTAAGTGGGAGGTGGTAGAGGACTGGAGAGCTAAGGCATAGGAGACCTGTTTCTGAACAAAGTAGGGAGGGTAATTTTGTTGAGGACACCGTATTCACATTGCTCCAGAACCTCAACGCCTCCCCATAACTATAAAAAATATGTAAATCTGATTAGCATGTTGTTTTGTTGTGAGAGTACCAGAGATATTCACAAGAACAACCAGGGGTGCCACAAGTTCTGGAAATCAGGGAATATCAGGGAAATTTGTAAAAAAAAAAAAAGCCTGGGAAAATCTCGTTTTTGTCTCAGTAGCATGAAATTGTTTGTTTACTGAGATGTCATGCTTTGTCGCTGGCTAGGTGCAGCTGAGTATGTGGGCCGCTTCCCGACTCTCTTTCTTACCTCTTCTCCCCTTCCCACACCTCCCCTCAGCTTGCAGTCAGTGCTGCCACCACTACTTGCTGCTAGCCTAGCAACTACAGATGATGGGCAGGGTGAGGAGTGGATGTGACTCTCAGAGCTTGTCGGCGCATTGGTCAGAGGCAATGGTAATGTGTCTATTAGTTGTGTCTGGGTGATTTTGTGTGTGTGTGCAGTCTCTTTTTATGACAAAGGCTATGGCCAAAAATTAAGTTGTGAGAGTGTCATTGTCTTCTCTATGTGCCTGTCTGTGGCTCAGCGATCATCTTTACGGTGAGGTGTTACCTATCCTCATTAGTATTGATTCTCACAGTATTTGCACAAGTTATCTGTCTCCCGAGTGATCACCATGGTCTCATTTCATCCACATGGTGTCTGTGACGTGTGAATAGCTGGTCACACAAGTGGACCTCCATGATGGGCCAAAACCACAGGCCATTTCTTGGGTATCTCTTAACGGATTGTTCCTGCCAATCTGAAGCCTATAGTTTCCCACTAATGTGCAGGCCCTGCCTGTCGGATCTAGTCTTATTGATGTGCCCGCAGGCTGGGTCTGTCTGTGTGTATGTGTTGTAAAGCAGCAGGTTTTTATAGTTTGTCCATGGACCCAGGACTGTGGTGCTCCTCGGCAGGCCAGAGACCATGGGCGAAGGATTTCAGGAATTGAGACTTCCCACCCAAAGTACATTGTAAAGTGTGACATTTTATAGACATATTATTTATTATAGTACATTTTAGCACTTCAAAAGCAGTTTATATATTAGGTAGTATGGATGATAATAATAATAATAAGAATATTGTGGCAGTCGCTGGCAGTTTGTATGCTATGTATTCATGTATTTCTTAGAAGAAAAATCTTATGTTTACTAGACTTTTTCGCTCGCATGATTGTTCTGGTCATATCCCTCAATATTGACGATTTAACCTGGGACACTCTGTATACGGCTATAAAACTCTTTGACAAGCTATCCATGAAAATAAGCTGTCAAATGCATTTTGAAATCTAGATCAAATGTTTCTCCACAACTCCTTGTGCACCATGAGGAATTTTCATCGTTTTGCTTCTTTTTCTGAAGGCATGTTCCATGTCATAATGTTTATTGTGAATGTGATCTATGGAACAAATAACTAACAGTTATTCCCAGTTTTTATATGGTTGCTCTTTTTCAGGGAGACTTATGGAATGACACTGAAACTGAACCATCAGTTAAAACAATCCCTCATATAGATGTTCAGCTAAACACTGTGCACACAATGCAGCTCATCTATGTTGTAAATCCAAGTGAATTCTGCCTCCAGGTAAATATGTGTAAATTTTGGTTGGTGTTAAATTTTTCTTTTATTGCCATAGCAGCATAGGTCATTGCTAATGTGACTTGTGTTAAATTTACCATCACACAATTTATTATATGAAATTTTTTAATGGCTAAATTATTTGTTCCAAGAAATATGTTTCTACATTTTTGTCAGGATAGCATTTCAGAATCTCTGCTACAGCAGATTCGTGTGCATAGTGCTGGTATGATGAGGGTGGTTTGAAGAGTTTTCAGAACGGAATAGAAAAAAGTACTTCACATCACTGAAACTTTTATTATTTTTCAATGTAATCTCCTTGTAGATTAATGCGCTTGGTCCAACGATGTTCCAGTGCCTTGATCCCATCTCGAAAATGAGTTTCCTCCAAGCCTGCAAAATAGTTGTCAACTCCAACTATCAATTCTTTGTTTGAAGTTAATCTTTGTCCACCAAGAAACATTTTCAGTTTTTGGGAGAAATGGCAGTCTGACAGCCATATTAGGTGAATAAGACGGGTGTGGCAACAATTCATACCTTAGTGCATGTAATTTTGCCATGGCGATGGCATGTGTGTGCGTGCGCATTGTCCTGATGGGAGAAGGTGACTTTCTTCTTTGCTAAACCTGGCCTTTTTTCCCGTATCTTTTGTTGCAATTTCTGCAGGAGGTTAGAATAATATTCTCCAGTAATTGTTTGCCCGGGGGGGGAGATAATCTACAAACAGGATCCCCCTCGCATCCCAGAACACTGATGCCATGACCTTTCCCGCCAAAGGAATTGTCTTTGCTTTCTTTGGTGGCGGAGAATCAACATGTTTCCATTGTTTTGACTGTTGTTTTTGTCTCTGGGGTATAGTAGGGTGCCCAAGTTTCATCTGTGGTCACAAATCAGTGCAAAATATCTTGTTCATTTCTCCTAAAATGGGCCAAACACTGTCCCGATATGCCCATTCACATACGTTTCAGATCCAGCATCAGGATTCGTAGCACCCATCTTGCAGATAATTTTTTCATTTCTAATTTGTCAGTTAAAATGTGATGTTTCCGTTAAGATGACATCTGGCAAGCGTGAGCAGTTTCACGCACTTCACGCGATCTTCCATGACCATTTTGTGTACATTTGCAATGATTTCTGGAGTAGTGACACATCTTGGCCGACCACTGTGCGGATCATCGTCTAAGTCCTCCCGACCAAATTTAAATTCATTTGTCCACTTGGCAACAATTGACTTGGAAGGAGCTGAGTCCTCCAGTGTACTGTGGAAATAGGCATGAATGTCCTTTGTTTTCATACCTTTCTTTACATAGTACTTAATGACACCTCGAATCTCCCCCCCCCCCCTCCCCTCCCCTCCCCCCGCCACCTACACAAATCACTAAGCAGGAACAACAACAGAGCCATGTCACCGCCACAGCTCTCTTCCAAGAGCACTGACATGGCATGTGTTTACAGCCAACATTCCAGTGAATCTCACGTGAACAACTTGTTGCGCTAGCGCTGACTTCTCATGGGGATTCCGAGGACTTTTCAAACCATCTTCATATTACACTGAAGTGCCAGAGAAACTGGTATAGGCATGTGTATTCAAATACAGATATATGTAAGCAGGCAGAATATGGCACTGCGATCGGTAACGCTTATATAAGACAAGAAGTGTGTGACGCAGTTGTTAGATCGATTACTGCTGCTACAATGGCAGTTTATCAAAAGCGATGGGGCACAGCATCTCCAAGGTAGCAAGAAAAAGGGGATTTTCCCATACAACCATTTCATGAGTGCACTGTGAATATCAGGAATCCAGTAAAACGTCAAATCTCCATCACTGTGGCTGGAAAAAGATCCTGCAAGAATGGGACCAACGACGATTGAAGAGGATCATCACATGACAGAAGTACAACACTTCCACAGATTTCTGCAGAGTTCAGTGCTGGACCATCAACAAGTGTCAGCGTGTGAACCATTCAACAAAACATCATCAATATGGGCTTTGGGAGCCAAAGGTCCACTCGTGTACCCTTTATGACTGCTTGACACAATACTTTATGCCTCGCCTGGGTCCGTCAACACTGACATTGGACTGTTGATAACTAGAAACATGTTGCCTGGTCAGATGAGTCTTGCTTCAAATTGTATCGAGTGGCTGGACATGTAGGGATATGGAGAAAATGTCATAAATCCATGGACCCTGTGTGTCAGCAGGAGACTGTTAAAGCTGGTGGAGGCTTTGTAATGGTGTGGGGCGTGTGCAGTTGGAGTGATATAGGACCCCTGATACGTCTAGATATGACTCTGACAGGTGACACATACATAAGGATCCTGTCTGATCATTTGCATCCGTTCATGTCGAGTGTTCATTCCGATGGACTTGGGTAATACCAGCAGGACCATGTGACACATCACATGTCCAGAATTGCTACAGAGTGGTGCCAGGAACATTCATCTTTTGAAACACTTCCACTGGCCACCAGACTCACCATACATGAACATTAGTGAGCATATCTGGGATGCCATGCAATGTGCTATTCAGAAGAGATCCCCACCACCTTGTACTCTTACAGATTTATGGACATCCCTACAGAATTCGTGGTGTCAGTTCCCTCCAGCACTGAATGTGATATTAGCCAAGTCCATGCCACTTTGTGTTGCGGCGCTTCTGTGTGCTCATGGGCCCCCTACATGATATTAGGCAGGTGTACCAGTTTCTTTGGCTCTTTAGTGTATTAAAATAAAGTTCAAAGTGAATTAGCTAGTATGTATTAATTGTACTGAAATTGTTCATTTATGATGTCTTGCACAGATATTGAAATTTCAAGATTGTAATATGATGTTGCAGATGGCTGATGATTTGAAACTTAATTCAATGATGGAGCAGATTGCAATGAAGTATGGTGATGGTGGTGGTACTCCACTAGACAATATCAAGGAAGGTATTGCATGTGCAGCACTTTATTCTTTGGATGGCTCATGGAATCGTGCTGTGATTGAAGCCGTTTACGCTGACACTGTCTTATGTCGGTTTGTAGACTACGGTAACAGTGATGAAGTCCCACATTCAGGACTGAAAATATTGGAAAAGGAGTTTGAAATTCTGCCAGCACAGGCAATAAAATGTGTTATGCTCTGTGCAAAGCCTTCTGGAGATTCGTGGTCTGAAGAAGAAATTTTACGTTTCAAAGAGGCTACTGATGGGAAAGAAATCAACACAAAATTTGTCAAAAGGAAATCAGATGAGTATGAGGTTATTTTAAGAGAAGCTGCAGATTCTAGTAAATCAATCAATGAAGATTTTGGTGCTGATCCATCTGAACTGGAGAAAATTGAGGCTGGGGCAAGTGTTTCTTCAGGAATTTGTGATAATGTGGACAGCATTTGTGCTACTTTTGAAGACAAATACCAATTGCAGAATACTTTGGTTGGCACCAAGCATGATGTTCTAGTGTCATGGTTTGTTAACCCAGAAAACTTTTATTGTCAGCTAATTTCCTTACAGACCGAATTAAAAAATATGATGGAATCAATTCAGACTGATTATCGCAAGAAAAAACGCCAGAAAATAAACATTGTTGCAGATACTCCAGTCATTGCGAGATTTAAAAGTGACAAAGTTCTGTACAGAGCGATTGTGAAAGAACTTAAAGGGAATGCAGTAGTTATACAATATGTTGATTTTGGCAACTGTGATATTGCAGATGCTTCAGACATTTGGCCCTTGGAGAAAAAGTACCTTTCTTATCCAGTTTATGCCTTGCAATGTTGTTTAAAAGGTGTGAAGCCTCCAAGTTCTGAATGGAAAGTCAGCCCATTAGATGTTGGAAAGTTCTTCTCGGAGAAACAAGCTTGTACGTTCCACGAGCAAGAGGATCACAAATATTCAGTTACATTGGAAAACAATGGCTCTTCTGTTGCAGAGGCACTTGTAACAGAAGGGATTGCTGTGAAAGATGAGAAAGGTTAGTTGCTCCATTTGTTTCTGTGTATGCTTACATAATTTAGTTCATGTTATTATGTTACAAATTAATAAGTACAATATTACGAGGGCCGTTCAGAAAGTAACCTCCGGTTGATTTAAAAAAATACACCAAGTTAAATAAAAATATTTTAATATATACATCTTACAACTACATCTTTGCACTATTTTTCTACATAGTCTCCATAGTGATTGAGGCACTTATCGTATCTCTTCACAAGCTTTTTGAAATTCCTTCTGCATAAAAATCACCCGCTTGTGCCTGGAGCCAGCCTGTGACCGCATCTTTGAGCTCTTCGTCGTCATCAAACCGCTGTGACCCGAGCCATTTCTTCAAATGCATGAAGAGGTGATAATCACTTGGCGCCAGGTCTGGGCTGTAAGGTGGATGGTTGATAACGTCCCACTTGAAGGACTCAAGAAGGGCCGTTGTTCTGCGAGCAGAGTGAGGACGGGCGTTATCGAGCAAAAAAACAATACCGGAAGTCAGCATACGACGGCGTTTGTTCTGTATAGCCCGTCGTAACTTTTTTATTGTTTCACAGTACACGTCTTGATTAATGGTCGTACCACGTTCCATGAATTCAACCAACAACACCCCTTTGGCATCCCAAAACACTGTTGCCATCAGTTTTCTGGCAGAAAAATCTTGCGAGGCTTTTCTTGGTCTGGTAGGCGAATTTGAATGTGCCCACATCTTTGATTGTTCTTTTGTCTCAGGGTTCACGTACTTAATCCAGGTTTCGTCACCGGTCACGATTCTGTTTAACAATGGTTCTCCTTCGTCCTCATAACGTGACAGAAAGTCTAATGCAGAGGCCATTCTTTGAGTTTTGTGGTGGTCGGTAAGAATTTTGGGCACCCATCGTGCACAGAACTTACGGTAACCCAATCTTGCTGTCACTATCTCGTACAAGAGTCTTAGAAATCTGTGGAAAACCAGTAGACAACTCCGACATTGAGAAACGTCGATTTTCACGGACTTTTGCATCAACTGTCTGAACGAGTTCGTCAGTCACCAATGATGGTCTACCACTCCTCTCTTCATCATGAACGTTTTCTCGTCCACTTTTAAATAAACGTACCCATTCACGGACAACTCCTTCACTCATAACTCTTGGTCCGTACACGGCACAAAGCTCACGATGAATAGCTGCTGCAGAATATCCTTTGGCTGTAAAAAACCTTATGACAGCACGCACTTCACATTTGGCGGGGTTTTCTATTGCAGCACACATTTCAAACTGCCACAAAAACTAAACTAGCGCAGGTACGACGTTCACTCGACCACGGCTTGATGCCGACTGACCTGTTGAGTGCGTGAACGCACAGATGGTGTCGCTACTCCCCCCACAACCCGCACTGTGACCAATCAGAGGTTACTTTCTGAACCGCCCTCGTATTTTAAAAAATGAATGTAATTTCATTATTAAATTTACATGTGGAATTCCAGGTGATACTTTGTTTTGTGGAATATATTTTAAAAAAAGTATATGACTGTAACTATACAACAGTAAGAGAGAAATCCTAATGTAATTTGTTGCTCTAACTTCCATTTATTTGTTTTATGGAGAAATCAGTCCTGAATTATTTGCAATTTTTTTCTGTCTAGAATACCTCTTATGATCACTTGGGGTGTGTGTGTGTGTGTGTGTGTGTGTGTGTGTGTGTGTGTGTGTGTGTGGCTGCAATAGCCTGTAGCCATTTTACCTAGCTTTTTTTTTCTAAACAAGCATTGAGAAGTAGTAATGATCAAAAGATGAGAATCTGATTGCTACCTGAAAACTGCAGTTAGCAGGTGATCGCGAATTGCGCAGTATTTGACAAACATTTTACAAGGAAATTACAGGTGTGCTGCTGATAGGCATTTCTTTAATCTTGACTGCCCATTAATTTGTGAGACAGTATCATTTTGGCTGTGGAACTTCAAAACAGCAGTAACTTAATGGCAAAAAAAGAAGTCTTTCAAAATGTTCCCTGTAATGAAGAAGCTTAAAAGTATTGTGGGTTTCATGATGGAACTTTCTGACCACAAAAGAATTGTGCAAGTATGAAAAAAAACTTATGATTAATTGACAAGAGGTGTCTTATAACGTTGCACCAGCACAATATTAGAATTCCAACCAACTAACTTTTAATTTTTCCACATGAAAACAGTTACAGACACACAGATGGCTGTTGTAATAAGAACAAGCACACAAAGTCATGGGTTACAAGAACATACAGTTTAATAGTGAAGATTTGTGTTAGTCACCAAAACATAGGAGTGGCAGTTTCTGTAGGCCAGCCGTGCAGGCACAGGCTGTTTAAATATGCGGTCTTACTGTATAGGATTACAGCTCTCCTCACCCCTTGGCGGAAAACTGTTGACTGTGCAGATGTCCATGTCTTCATCGGAAGGGGACGACTGCTGGAGCAGGTGTTGTACCGTTGCAGGAGAAGATGGTCTGAAATGGCACAGGTGTGACACCCACTCCCTCGTGAGAGACCGTAAGGGAGCACTGTTGATGGCGTCGTCATATCCATATCCATATCCTCATCCGGTCAGGCACTCTGCGACGAAGGCAGCAGAGAAGACAAAAGCAGTGGCAACAGGGGCCGCGGAAATGGAGGTGGCCTGGCGCTAATGTGACTGCCCAGCTGTGGTGGCACTCAGAGCAAAGACATTGCAGGATCCGAGGGGGCAAGCGGAAAGAGAGGCCCATGATACCACCTGATGGGAGGTGCACTGTGAGCATGCTGACACAACAGGCATGATTTCATTGTCAATACCCAGCCAAAACGTGTGTCTGTGGGCCACCAGTTTCATACGAAAAACATCCCAATGGTCCAGGTGGTGCATGATGCCCCACTGCAACATGGATGGGATCACAACCCTGGGAGCCGACTGTTACGTAGCCCACAGTAACAAACCAAGAACTGAAAGTCAGGGTGGGGAGCATAATTATTATGCAAAGTATACAATGCTTGGCCCAGTGGTTTATCCATCCAGCTGTGGTGGACAAAGTGAACAACCTGGTGCAAGACAGGATTGGCCACAACAGCCACTGGAATTAGAGAGCTAGTAATGGGAAAACCATCAATAGTGTTTTGGCCTTCAATGTCTAAATGGACACACAACAGTTCATCCTGATGAAATGCAGGATCAGGCCCAAATGGCAACTGAGAATGAGCATCCGCATTAGCGTGTTGTCCTGTGTGGTGAAAGTGAATCTCATAGTTATAGTCCAACAAAAGCAGAACCCAGCTTTGCAGGGGATGGGCCACATTGTCTGCAAGAGATGCTGAAGGATGGAATAGAGGAACCAGAAGTTGAAGGGGCCAAGCTATTGTGGCTGCATCAGGAAAAAATTTTTGGTAGTACTCCATCTTTCTGAGAAAAGCCCGAAACTCTTCGATATTGGTAGGATGCTGCCAAGATGCAATGGCATTGACATGCTGGTATACAGGCTTGATGCCAACACGAGCCTTCGAAACTGATGTAAATAATAGAGGGGTCAAAAAATTGCTATTTGTCTACATTTGATGCCTGCAGCACCTGAACAAGGCATGAAGGTTCTGCAAATGTTCATCTGTAGAGAAACTGGAGACGGCAATATCATTCAGTTAGTTAATGCATCCTGTCACGGAAGCCGGAGTTGCTCCAGAAATCATTGGAAAATGGCAGGGGTGCTAGTTCCATTGAACGGCAGACGTTGGTATTGGTGTAACCCAAATGGGGTATTGAATACGAGGTTACACATGGAATCATCATCCAGAGGCAGTTACAGGTAGTTGTTGTTGTGGTCTTTAGTCCTGAGACTGGTTTGATGCAGCTCTCCATGCTACTCTATCCTGTGCAAGCTTCTTCATCTCCTAGTACTTACTGCAACCTACATCCTTCTGAATCTGCTTTGTGCATTCATCTCTTGGTCTCCCTCCACGATTTTTACCATCCACGCTGCCCTCCAATGCTACATTTGTGACCCCTTGATGCCTCAGAATATGTCCTACCAACCGGTCCCTTCTTCTTGACAAGTTGTGCCATAAACTCCTCTTCTCCCCAATTCTATTCAGTACCTCCTCATCAGTTACAGGTAGTCTTCAGATCTTAGCTCGGCTTCTGGAGGGCGATATTTTTACAAAATTGACTTTTCTGAAGCCTTCAGTTACAGGTAGGCTTCAGAAAAGTCAATTTTGTAAAAATATCGCCATCCAGAAGCTGAGCTAAGAGTTCATCCAGCTGGGGTAAGAGATAGGTATTATTAATTGACTGTGAATTTACAGGCTTCATAAAATTGCCCCAAAGCCAGAGTTTGGCTTTGGAGGCATGCCATCAGTTTCATTGTGATGTGAGCCTTGAAATTGGTAGCACACCCTAAACCATCTGAAAACAGTGGGGAAAGTTACAGGCATAGTGCATCCAGTTTTTGGTATGGAACTTGGTTTGATACCAAATGCACTTCATCTGAAATAAGAATTCAAAAATTTTGAAGATGTCTGACCCAAATAAATTTTCAGTGTCGGTATCATCTACCACTAGAAAGGTCGAAGACCAAACAACTGTTGTATACACTATGGGACTAGAAAACTGTCCCAGTATGGGTATTTGTTGTTTGTTGTAATGCATCAGTCAACAAGAGATGGAACAACACTGATGATCTGAGATTCGCACAAGTTTGAGAATTTAACAAGGTCACTGCCACACATGTCTACTTGCATTTGTGTCCATAACACATACATCAATATGAAGTTTGTTTGGGGTGACCATCACTAGAGAAACAGTGTTCGCCTCCACGTTAATGTCTGTTGCCTGAGATTGAGAGGTGCACTCAGACAAATATATCCTTGTTTTTTCAACAGTTGCACATTGCTCAAGGCTTTGGGCATGCTGCCCATTCGTGCTGAACAAGGTAATAAGGGCACAGTGGAAGTGGGCATGTGATCACTTTTGTGATGCTGACTGTTGCTGCTGCTTAGCATGGTGCTGTCCCTCCCCTAATTTGTGTTGTGTGAAACAATGAGCATCTTGAGGGAACTCTGCTATTCCTGGCACAAACAAGATTTCTTCAGTGTCACTAGTTCTCTACTGCTGTAAAGTCTGGCACATTTCAGTCATCACTGTTAGGCATGACTGTGGATTGTTGTATGTGTCAGTAAATGGGTTTCTTGATTTAGCTGTCCAAATGACAAGAGTGGGGAACTTTAAATATGAAAGGTGTGGCTGGTGTTACAGATGTGACCCCTGCAGCCTTGATACAAATGCCACTGAGCCTTCAAGCCAATTGTGAAGGCTACCTGTCATCTGGCATAGTGAGAAGTGGTGCTCTTGCAGCCAGCAGTTGGTCTACAGCTGTGTTCAAATTCAAATACTGTCGAGTGGCTGAGGCTCTTGTGGAGTTTATAATAGTATGGGCAAAATGATACCATATCGTTAAGGAGTGTAAGAAGGCTTGTGTTGAGAGAGTTCCTGAATTGTACAAACTGTGCCACAAAATCTACAGTAGTATGGTAGACTGTGGGGAAGATTTCTGACTGAAGAGGAAGGTGTGCATAGTTCCTGATGAAATGTGATACTGTAGTCGATAGACAAATCTGTCACTCAGCACATTACTGGCAGAACATTCTGCCAAAGTGGCTGCAATACAGCCAGAGGCCAGTCTTCCTCTGACAGAGACCTGTCACTGAGGAACAGGTCAAGACTTTGGCTATAGTGCCAAAGAACTTTACAGTTATCCCCTCTCAATGTGTGAGCTGGATTTGGCATTGTCTGCTGATCATGGCTTGACATTTAGGCAGAAGAAACTACATTACAGCCGGCCGCGGTGGTCTCGCGGTTCTAGGCGCGCAGTCCGGAACTGTGCGACTGCTACGGTCGCAGGTTCGAATCCTGCCTCGGGCATGGATGTGTGTGATGTCCTTAGGTTAGTTAGGTTTAAGTAGTTCTAAGTTCTAGGGGACTGATGACCACAGCAGTTGAGTCCCATAGTGCTCAGAGCCATTTGAACCATTTGAACTACATTACACCATGTTGGGGCACTTCGCAGGTGGAGCAAAAGAAAGACTACTTCATTGTTCAACTGAGTATAGGGAAAAGCACAATTTTGTGATCCTTATCATAGGTAGAAATCTTTTTCACTCATCTGAAATCAGGAAAAGAGCATACAACTGTGTAGGAAAGACCTTTAGGAGTGTACAGTAACTGTTGTTTTGTCTCGATTAAATTCGGCGAGTTGCTTAGTCCCTTCTAATGTAGATATGGTTGGTATCATGCTATCGTTGATAAACCTGTGTTGCTAGAGATGATTATCTAACAGACTTTCCTATGCAAGCAACATTTTTAGGTGTCTCTCTCTTCTTTGAGGAAGCCTGTGATACCATTCAGATGCAAAGTATCTCAAGACAGCTCCAAAAAAAGGGCTTCTGGTGATATCTTTTCGTCTTTATAAAGTCTTTTTGTTGCAGTGATATTTCAGATACTCTCAAGGAACCTTGTCACGTATCACTATCATTTCTGCAGACATCAACAACAACTACTACTACCACAGTAAAGAAGCTGGTACTGTGCCTCTTATTTGTGGCCAGTTTTGCTATATTTTGCTCTTCCTCTGAAGCATCAGTAGTAACTTGGTAGTGCAACAGAAGTTAGTAAGGGTGGAGGAATGGACAAACTTCAAGCTCCCTGCAGGCTCCTGAGCATCGCTGGTCAGATTATTGGTGTAAGGTGTATGGGTCGGCTAGGTCTACACATCTGAAGATCGTACATGTTATTCAGACTTTGGGGGGGGGGGGGGGGGGGGGGGGGGAGGTGGTAATGTCGGCCATGTGTTCGCATAGGCTTAGCTCTGTGCCCGACTATTTGCAGAGGCTGGTGAGCTGCCGCTCTCCAACTGGCTGCAACTCCTTGTGGTGTGGCAGGTTTGCAGGTTTTTGAAACTTCATGCCAGACTAAAACTGTGTGCCAGGTCAGGAGTCAAAACTAGAACCTCGTCAGTCACCTGCCTGGGTAGCTTAGTTAGATAAGAGCATTGCAGGCAAAAGGTAAGGTCCATGCTAGAGTCCTGATTCAGCACACAGTTTTAGTTGTGAAGTTTCAGAGTAGTGCAAAATGAAACATTTGTTCTGGAAATAGGTTATTGTGTGATTCACAGTCAACAATTTTCTCAGAGTGCCAATCCATGGAAAAGGAACTCTTAAAATGTGTGCAACCTGTAAAGTAATTTGTAATCTCAGTCAAAGCAGATGTAGTAGCACTTCGTATGTATCATATTTCAGTCCTTAACCTGTAGTGAAGACGGCTGTCAGCTTGGGTGCTGAAAAGGCCCAAGTGATTTTATAGCTGTTTGTGTACAATAAGAAAAGTGCCCTATATTAATGTTTCACAACATTCATTTCGAACACTTAATTTAAGCACTGTTATCATGTGCCTATTTGTCTGTCTGGTGTAAACAGTGCTCTGTGGCTTACCCAGATTGAGTCCTTAATATCCACTTACAATTTATATTTTGAGTTGAAAGCACATTAAATCATGAGATGTGTTGTAGTCACAATATTCCTCATCTGCTCCACATCCATGAGTGCACTTCAAGCCACTCAGTGCATGTGTCCAACACCAAGGTCACATTCCTTCTATTTCCATACATCCATCTTTTGATAGATCATGGGATAAGGGCTGTTACTGTATCTTCATGTGATAGGGGTGGCACCTCCAGCTGTACTTAAAGGTCTTAAATTGTTTGCAATCATTTTTGGTGTTACATTATTTCTTCTTCAGTCTCTCGAATATATTTTTTGTCATGACTGTATAAAATGCGTTATCAAACTGTGTAGTTACTTTTAAAACTGATCATCATTAACTCCATTGAACTAAAACAATTGTAGTTTTTGTATATAGGTGTGACCAGCAAACTATTAAAACCTTAACAAACAACGAGAGTTGGGGATAGTATCTATATGACATCATATTTATAATTATTCCACTAAAATCGTACAGCTTATGACATAGTGTATTAAGGAAGAGATGTTAAGACACACACAATGATCAGATGTACATGGAATTATTCACTATTATGTGTACATGAATTATTCAGTAGAGTGTAAAAACCTATTGGGCTGCATCAGCCTTACCAGGAGGGCTGTTATCCTAATATTTTAGTGATAAAGAGAGTTAAGATGATGCAGTGTGTAACTAGGAAGGTCATGAAGTTCTTGTGGGTACCAGGGCGTGAGGGATATAATATAATGAAAAATGTTCTGATATATGGGAATAATGAGCTTAATTTTTCGGATCTCGCACAGGCACAATGAGCTGGGTATATGTCTGTAAATGGGTTCATATTGGTTCTGCATGGATGAAACAGTCTTTCTCTGGTTGTAGATTTATGCTTACCAATTAATAATACTACGCCCGGTTGCTGTATCCACCTACAAAATCTTGACCGTGTCCATGATATGGTAATCGGATCTTCGTGATAACTCTGAAGTACACAGATGGGCTTCTCCAATTCTTCTCTATTTCTGTACTACTTGGAATAACAACTCAATTTTTCACTAACAAACTACAAATGTATTATTTCTTCCACACACATAAAAAATAGAGACTTTCCACTTATTGTCATAACAAAAATGGCCACGTCTAATTACACTTTGAAATAATGTGCATCTACCTTCGTTCATTAGCAGTGAGCGATTGCTTCCTCTTACCGAGGCACAGGAAAAAGTCTTATGTTTTTTAACATTTGAAAATAAAAAAATGCATGACGATAGGCGCAGGCTCTACGCTGGGCTACCGCTTCACCTTTACTCTTTGCCTTTAAAGAAAATGAAAACATAAAAGCAAGAAATGAAAAAGGTACATCACAAATGCCCCCCTACTGTATACTGTTGGAAATAGATTAGATTAGATTAGATTTACTTTCATTCCAATTGATCCGTAGTGAGGAGGTCCTCCTGGATGTGGAACATGTCAGAAAAACAACAATACATGACAAATATTTACAACTAAAACAACGTTCTTTATTTAGGGAGACAGTATACAGTAGCCTTATTTACATTGTGGCTTATAGTTTGGTCACTTGGTGCATGTCAGTGGAGTTTTAGTATTCTTATACTACTGCAAGTATAGCTACAGAGCTTCATTTCTTTGTCCGTTGCAAATTCATACAAATAAATAAATTGACATATACTTATATTACTTAATTGCACGTTCATTTTGTGCTACTGTCTTAGTTTGTTATTTATCCTTGCATTTGTTAACCTGTATGGTGTGAAGAGGGGAAAAATTTTAAATTTCTTAAATTGTCCTTTTACCCTGTTTTCGGTTCATTGGCTTCAGTGCATTGGCAATTGTGAGAAGGTGTCCTTTCGGCACACGCTATCTCATTGTGCGCTGTACTTATGGCCAGCAGCAGCTCATTGTTTAATGTGCCCGTCACAATGACCCAAGCGCCATGTTAGCACCAGCACTGCTCGTGCACTCATTGTAATATCGCTCCAGGCTTACGAAGTCAGTGTCGTGGATGCTCTCCAGTCTGGAAACTGGATACGACGGATCCAGCTCCAACACTCAATCTGAAGAATACCAATACCTCATCTCGCACCTGGACGAACTTTTCGACCAGTGAAATTGAAGGGAAGAGCCCCACTGCAGGACTCGGCATTATCTTCCATTGTACATTGTAGTTCAGTGGTCGTCGCACATCAATTAGTGGTTAAACAGATTTCCTCTGATTTCTCCGTCGCACACACATCGCATTCACTGTATTCACTTCGCTAGACTGTTGCGTGTATTTTTATCATTGCTCAGCCATTATTTTCACTATTATCAGGTCGTACTATTTTTGTATCACTTCACACATGTGGGTGTTTTACTCGTCCGTCGCGTTGCACTTCACATAACATTTTACATAGACGTAGATATGGACATTGACAATAATAAAATTGACAAATAAATGTACAATTCACATTACATACATGGACTCTACGTTAGTCACCATCTTACACACTAATGAGTAAATCAGGACCGACGTCCTGCGCGTTTTTGCCTTCATAACTACACGTAGAAAATAGTACATACATTTTTCGTAGACATAGACATTGACAGTAATAAAGTTGACATATCAATGTACAGTTCACATTCACATTTCATATATGGACTCCATGACATTGCACCAGCTTACTCACTACTATGTAAATTAGGAAGAATCTTGCATTTATTTTGAATATTTGCATTTTCTTTTCTTGTCTTGCAGGACCGACCTCCTGTGCATTTTTACCTTCATAACTACATATAGAAAATACATTCCAGCACTACTCACTACATGGAAAAAAGAGGATTTGCTAGGGTCTGCTTCAGAAATCAAGCTACTTCTAGGATTGCTACTTGTAGAGCATCGTTAGTGTACTTATTCTATTCTTGGCATTTGATAAACCTTCATACTGTGCACAATATACTGTGCACTCGTATGTGACCGAGTATAGGGAAAGTTTTATCCCTTGACGATCCTGACTTCATCATGCTTGTTATTTGTCGTAATATTTCACATTAATGTACACATATTTCAAGTTGTATATCTGCCTTATTGGTGCAATGACATACACATGTTTACCTTTTTAACGTGTGACGAGTAATTTTACTGTATTTTTGTCATGTGTAATTACACTCATAATTCACTCCCACTAAAGAAGGAGGTGCTTAAGTTAAACGTACTTCTTTCGCTTCTGCTTGTGTCAAGAACTCAGTGTAAAAAATATTGTTTCCCTGCATTTTGTGTTCATCCCTCATACGAATTGTATATCATATTTTCATTTATGTTCACCTTGTAGTTGCTCAAGCTGTAACAGTTAGTCGCTAAGGAAATATTTTTCATACTAAATTGTTTTACATTCTGATGTATGTGTAGCAAATTACTGTGCTGTGGTGTACGTTAAATGTACCATGAACCTTTGTTACTATTGACTCCACGGTTTTTTCTTTACTGTTCGTAACTTCTTCTTTCACAATTACTTACCGTACATGTATCATCAGACTTCGCTTTCCACACTCACACAATCATACATTCTGAGACTTAAAACTATATAATCTATTCTTTCTTATGTCTCCTTTGTGGCCCTTTTCTTGGTACCCCTGTAATATTCATCTTCATAGTCATCGCTGTATACTCATATAAATATTCCTTTAAAGTCTTCCACGTAAATCTCCATTTATACCCATGTATTACCTGTGGGGTTCTCACACTAGCACCACCGTCCTATTTATTTCTTCCCACAAATATAAACAAACTCATATTACTATAATACACTTTCATTCTCTTCCTAGTTTCACTCCATGTATGATACATCACCAAAAATGTAGATTAACTAATTAATACCTCCAGTTGAATCTAAAATCTTTCACACTCTCTCTATTTCCTAGTATTATCCAGAAGTGAAATTCATTTATTTCTCTATATTGCTTTTTAAACATATAGTACTTTACCTCAGTTATTTTGTTTAAGTTCATGTAATTACGTTGTGTGCGTATTGGTTGGTTTTCATATTTACTTAGCTTATCTCCCGTGTGTTGTACGATTCGTGTTCACAGTTTTATTTTGCTGCTTATGCTTTTTGTATAAGGTACCATGTAATTAGTAACAATTAACATAAGTGAGTTCTATAGGAGCAAATTTGTGGGTATATGTTCTCCCTGTACATTAAGATTGCTACTCCTAATGTTGTCTGTAAAGAAGTGTAGTTCTATAAGTGCACAACTGCTCCTCTCGCTAAATCTTGTACGATATGTTGTTTTATAGTTTACGTCTCTGTCTCACGCATTTTTCTGTGTGTATATTTCATTCCACCTTTCTCATCGTCACTTATGTGCATGCTGTATGTAAGTCGCTTGGTTCTTAAGTTCTGGGCTAGTCACGTTCTTTTAAGTGTACATGTTGTTACTTCTCTTTTAAACTTGTCTTAATCCTGTTGTACGTACTCGTATAGGTCATTTCTTGTGTATATTCTCTTCTACTTTGATCCATACTTATTTCTAACTATGTGCATTCAATAGCCTACATTAAGTTCACAAATTTAGCATATTCTACACTCCTTATAGTTTACTTGCGCCGATGCGCTCCTTTTCTTAAAACTTCGTATGCTTAACCTAAGATTAGAGATTAGATTAGATTAATACTAGTTCCATGGATCATGAATACGATATTTCGTAATGATGTGGAAAGAGTCGAATTTTCCAATACATGACATAATTAGATTAATTTAACAACATACTTAAGTTAATATAACAACTTTATTTTTTTTTGTGTTTTTTTATTTTTAATTTTTTTTTAATATTTTTTTTCTTAATTTATATCTAAAAATTCCTCTATGGAGTAGAAGGAGTTGTCATTCAAAAATTCTTTTAATTTCTTCTTAAATACTTGTTGGTTATCTGTCAGACTTTTGATACTATTTGGTAAGTGACCAAAGACTTCAGTGCCAGTATAATTCACCCCTTTCTGTGCCAAAGTTAGATTTAATCTTGAATAGTGAAGATCGTCCTTTCTCCTAGTGTTGTAGTTATGCACACTGCTATTACTTTTGAATTGGGTTTGGTTGTTAATAACAAATTTCATAAGAGAGTATATATACTGAGAAGCTACTGTGAATATCCCTAGATCCTTAAATAAATGTCTGCAGGATGACCTTGGGTGGACTCCAGCTATTATTCTGATTACACGCTTCTGTGCAATAAATACTTTATTCCTCAGTGATGAATTACCCCAAAATATGATGCCATATGAAAGCAATGAGTGAAAATAGGCGTAGTAAGCTAATTTACTAAGATGTTTATCACCAAAATTTGCAATGACCCTTATTGCATAAGTAGCTGAACTCAAACGTTTCAGCAGATCATCAATGTGTTTCTTCCAATTTAATCTCTCATCAGTGGAAATACCTAAAAATTTGGAATATTCTACCTTAGCTATATGCTTCTGATTAAGGTCTATATTTATTAATGGCGTCATACCATTCACTGTACGGAACTGTATGTACTGTGTCTTATCAAAATTCAGTGAGAGTCCGTTTACAAGGAACCACTTAGTAATTTTCTGAAAGACAGTATTGGCAATTTCATCAGTTAATTCTTGTTTCTCAGGTGTGATTACTATACTTGTATCATCAGCAAAGAGAACCAACTTTGCCTCTTCATGAATATGATATACTCATAAAATTAGTGCTCTTTACAGTATAGTCTCTGACTTGGGAATAAATGTGTGTATTCATTTTGTTTGTGTAACTGATTTATGTTAGAGTAGTCAGCTGACAGGTACTCCATTTCATATCGCTTCTGTTTTGTCCAGTTGGCTGTGCGCCATGGATGCCGATTCACTTACATTCTAAAATGGTTTCCGTCATGGTGCGCAATGTGTCTTTGCATGTCTTAAAGGGGACACTGAACATACCTTCACATTTTGCATAGTCTGCTCATACAATCAGCTGTTAGCCGCTTCACATATAGTTGTTAATGTACGCTCCACTTTAAGTGCAGCTACGCGTCTCAGTACACTTCAGCGCTCACGAGTCTCGCTTAAAGCTCACATGCTGTGAATTTCTTTCTTTTCCATCACTCTTATTCAAGTTTTTGCGCCTGATGTAGTATAACTACGTCATCTAATGGTTTTCACTCATTCAGTATTGTGTATAGTTATTTTAGTTCTTGTTGTATGTTTTGTGTTTCCTCAAGGAATATCAAAAGGTTTCCTTTGCTCCTATAGATATTTAAGTCTCAGGAAGGTACAGTATCAAAATATAAGGAAAATATCTGTTCACTAGGCTGCATCTCATTCTTTGTATGTTAGATAGTAGAAGAAAATTGAACATTCCTTATTGGCTAAACAGGATAGTAGACGAGGAAGATGGTACAAGAAACATGAGTATTGTACCCCCTAGCTGGAGAGGAACAGAGCGCCAGTCGATTTATTCGTCAAAGGGCAACAAACCTCTTACCTTCATGTGTTTTATTGATACCACATATAGGGAAAAAACGATACTTGAATTTTCATTTAATAAATTTGCGCAAATCTTTATGTGGATACATGCGTTTTATTTTACCGTTTTTTATATTTCCTATCAAGTAGCACCCAGGATGTGGCTTGTCAACAATGATATGATGGACCAACATATAGCAGTTGCCATCTTTTATTCAATGCTTTTAACTTCGATGATTTTGGATGAGTTTTTAATAGTACCTCCTGTCCAATTTGAAATTCTGTTACATTTTTCAATTTCCTATCGTAAATTCCTTTCCTTATTTGAGCTTGCTCTTCCAATGTTATTAGCGCTCGCTGTACTTTCTCTTCTAAGGCTACATATTTCTGCCCTAATTTAGGTATCAGTTTTGCCCATTCGTCTAGCTCCACCTTTTCAAACAGAAGTTTCACAAGTGTGTACCCTTTGATGTGTGTGGTAAGTTATTTACTATATGCTGAAACGGACCCAAATATACTATCCATTTCTTTTGATTCTGTGGTATATATGTCTGGGTAAATCTATTAAATTCACGAAAACATCGTTTGACGGGACTTGCTTCTGGGTGGAACTTGGGTACTAAAATATGACGCATGTTTTGTGATTTCAAAAATGATTTCCATTGGTCACTTGTAAAATATGATGCATTATCAGTTAGTACTGTGCGGGGTTTCCCAACATGTGGTATGTAGTCTTTCAGAATCTGCTCTTATAATTGGTCCAGACCTAATTGTTTTGAGTGTATATAGCCGGAGATAACTACTAAACATCATACGTTGCTACGATGTATTTGACCCCTCCGCAGGCATGGGGATAATGTCCGTCAGCATCAATGGATACAAGATCCCTTGGTTGCTTTGGTATTATTGGGTGTTGTACATTAAGACATGTCCTATTCTGAAGCTTGACTTTTTAACAAACTGCACAGCATCTGATAACTTGTTCTATGTCACATCATATTAGGGAAATAACAATATGTAGAAATTTTGGCAGCACACTTTAGCAAGCCATAGTGTCCCCATTTGCAATACGTGTGTTGAATTAAGCTATCCACATATTCCTGAGGTATGCATACACACCACTTATCCATTCTTCAATCTCTTCTATGAAAAAGGATGCCATTATGTATAATGTAATACTGCTTTAAATGTTCATGTGCTCTAGACTGCAAATTTTTAATTACCTTGCTCCATCTCGGGTCTTCTTCCTGCAAGCTTTGCATGTTTTTGCACATTTTGATATCATATGGTTTAAAAGTTCCATCATTTATTAAAAGTACCTTGAAATCTGATGTTTGTTCTTGTGATTTGTAGAAATTGGTGAGGCCTTGGGAAACTGTGATAGTGCATGTGCCAAAACATTCTGTTCCCCTTTTATGTACACTATTTCTCTTATGTAACAGCTTACACAGAAGAAGAAAGGACAAAGCTTAATTATCACAGTAAACTTTAGTATGTTTTCCCCAAAGGTAATATTGAAATTTGCGAAATGCCCAAACTACCCCTAAGGCTTCTATTTTGGTTACGGAATAAGATCTTTCACATTCTGTGAGGGTTCTACTAGCAAAACTGATTATATTGACTTCTTCTTAACCATCCTTTTTTATTATTTGAAACAGACATGCACCAAGCCCCTGATAACAAGCATTGGTGCTGAAACAGAAGTCATACTCCATATCTGGGTGTTTAAGGGTAGTTGTGTTAATCAGTGCCTGCTTAATCTGCTGAAAATCATTTTCGCATTCTTTAGTCCACAACCAACTGTGGTTTTTACGCAGTAAGTTTAATAGTGGACTACTCTTCAACATTTGATGTGACAGAAATGTCCTGAAAAACAAGGCCAGTCCTGGAAAGCCTGTTAACTGTTTCTTTGTGTGGGGTGTTGGGAAATTGCGTATCACATCTAGTTTACTGGGGTCAGTTAGAATTCCTACTGGTGAAATCATATGACCGAAGAATTTTATTTTGTCTTTTTAAAGTTAACTGTGATATCGTATTTATCGAATTTCGGAAAAACCTTTTCCAAAATACATATATGTTCATTCCATGTTTGGGTCGCAATTAGTAGATCATCAATGTAGAATGTAACCTGGTTGAGCAGTTCAGTTCCAAGTACTCTGTCTACTGCTTCAATGAGTACACCAGCACTCACGTTTAATCTGGAAGGTAGCACCCTAAATTGGTAGCTTCTCCTGGCATTTATGAAAGCTGTATACTTTCTACTCTCTTCATGTAATAAAATTTGTCATTATGAAGCCTTCAAATGGAGGGATGTTAAGTACCTAACGCCATGAAACTTTAATAACTGCGCTTCTAAATTCTCTGGCATTGTTCTTATAGGAACGATGATTTTGTTTATTTCACTTGCGTCTATCACCAACTGCACCGTTCTGTCAGTTTTACCAACTGCGAGAATCGGACTGCAATAAGGTGAGTGCGATGTTTCAGTAACCTTCCATCTAATCGTATGCTCCATTTCTTGTCTTATTGCCTCTTTCTTTGCCCAAGGAATGCCATATGACTTTCTACGATAGGTTTCATGTATGTAGACTTCCATTTTATATTCATATCCCTTAATAACACTGAGTTGTTTACGAAAAATGCTATGATACTTAAAAAATAATTTTGTCAGTTCACTTCGCTGTTCATTGTTAAAGACAAGTGGATTTGCTTATTTTACGTCTACTGTTTGCTCATCGAGGATCTCCCTGCCAACATCATAATGTTCCATTTCATTTACCATTAAGATTTTAGGGTAGATAAATTAAACATTAATGTCTGGTGTCTTCATAGTCTGATTTGTTATTGTAGTTCTTATTAAGTCTACTGTCAGTGCACGCTCTCCTGTGTGAAACTGACATTCCCCGTTGCTGATGCCTATTTTTACCCCATATCTTCTGGACACCTCCATACCAAGTATACAGTTCACTGTAAGTTTGTTTACTAACAAGAAAGTACACTGCAAAATTACACCACATATGCTAATGGGTATGCTGTCCTGTAATTTTATAAGTTTAGATTTACTTACCTTCACCGTTACTATCTTGCAGTTCTCTATGGGTAGCGTGGGTATACTTACTTCCTGCACTCTCTCTGTAAACAAGCTAGTTGACATCAGGCTTGTTGATGCGCCAGTATCCAAAACAACTGGTATATCTACGTTTCCCACCTTTACCTTTATTGTTGCTTGAATTATTTCACTTACCTTGCATGTTGTTTCTTTCTCTTCAGTGAACAATTCTTTCATTTCTGCTTCCTTATCATACCTTACAAATAGATTCCAGATGTACTGTACATGTAAGCTTATTTCAGTGTCTACTTCCTCTTTTCTGTTTCTGTTAGTGTTGGTGTTTGTGTTGCTAATATTATTACTGTGTCACACTGACAGTTCATTACCTCCTCCTAGTCACGCTCGATTATTGTTATTTCCTGGAGGCAGTAAAGGTATTGTTTAATTTTCAGCTGTCACCTCTACTATGTTCACTGTATGTTCGCGTGCCCACCAGTTCGTGCCCCAATTGTTTCAGTTTGAGTGTACGGGCTGCCGGTTCCCTCTTTGATCCCTGTGTTCCACATTCTGATCCTGGTAATTTGCATTTTCTTGTCGCCTAGTATCAAAGTTTTCTCTTGAATTTCTCCTATCTCGGCCATTGATGTACCAATGGGGCTGATATTTATTTTCGTACCATCAGTCACCCTGTGGCTGATAGGTAAACCGATTGTACGGATTTCCGTAGTGGCGCATCGGTGCATAAGGATGCCATTCATTCATACGCACATGACCATTATCATACTGACTGCCACGTAAGCTAAATATAACTCACAGGAAGCGTTCTCTTCGGGCCAAACGAAGTAAATACAACTCGCGGACATTTTTCCATTTAAACTCCGTGGTGCAGCAGTAACTCACAGGAGCATGCTGTGACTCATTGTTTAGTAGGTTATGGCCCCAGTAACAAATCATGTTCATGGCCTACGGTTGTCAAGAGCTCAAGAGTAGTTACTGACATTTGAATTCGTGAGTTATATATCTCACATGGCTCAGTTGTATTGGACTTTACTTCTTTTTATTATGTATTTATTATTTAGTTTGACATATTACTTACTCAGTATATTGAAAATAACATATAGTTTATTTACATTCTTCAACTCTAATTGCAACAACAATGAAACTGAAAAAATTGGGTCATGCCACGTTGTTTGCACTGTGCTTTATGAAAAAACACTCTACACAAAAATATGAGTCACAATTCTTACATTTCCATGCAGTTAGTCTGCATTTCTTGACAACTTGCTTTCGTCCAAATTCATTCTTCATTTTTTCTTAGCACACTGTAAACCTATGTGCACAATCTGCAGGTAACGTGGTGGCTTTGATGAGAGATGTCTCAGGCATCTTATGTATGGAGTAGTCTCAAAGTCACTTCCTCTTTGAATTCTGTGATTGAAATCATCTTGTTGTTGATGTATCGGTAAATCAGATGAGCATTTACCAGTGCTGACCCTGTCAACAATTCAATTGGTAAATCAGATGAGCATTTACCAGTGCTGACCATGTCAACAATTCAATTGCAAGCTTCCTGTACCATTTCACACCCCACCTTAGACAATGGGAGTACGACTTCATTTGGTCATTGCTGGTTTTTTTCTTTGTACCATTCCTGGTTTGAACTACTACTTCTCCATGAACAGTACTCAGCATGAGAACATCCCTCGTATCTTTCCATTTCAGTACTACTTCACCTGTGGTACTTTCCTTTGCTTTGTGTTCCCTTCTTCAGTTTTGTCTGTACCACATCTTGATGATTAAAGTTTCTGTTTGATCTTAGAGGACCAACTAAATGTGTCAATTGTTCAAGAAGCTGGTGTACTAGATGAACATTTGCGTAAAAATTGTCTGTATATGATTCTGCCCTCATTTAGTAATCCATAAGGCTCATAACAGAAGTGGCAAGAGGAACACCAGGATTCTCGTTCTTCCCACAGTAAACTTCTATAATCCAGGTGTAGCCACCCTTTAGAGAAAGTTTGAACAATTTAATTCCGAATTTATGGCTCTTATTCTTTATATACTGAATGAAACTTAGTCTTCCTCAAAATGGCACAAGTCTTTTGCCAATGCAAGCTTCTTTCTCCGGCACAACTGCACTTTGAAATCTTTGTAGTAATTTATCTATAAGAGGTTGAATTTTGAATAAGTGGTTTCCCAGTGGGCACTGGTTCTTATCGGAAAAATGCCACATACGTAAAAGCAGTTCAAAATGATTGCGTGACCTAAGATTTTTTACTTTGTTGTGATCCAGAGCATATTTCTTAACCAATAATTTGGAGTCCTCGGTTTTACATTTAGTGACATCCATAACAAAAATCCTAAAAATTGTTCAATTTCAGTTTTGCTGACATCAGTCTACTTTCTCAGTCGTGAATTAACAGTTACTAAATGACTTTCTAAGAATTGTTTTGCGTACAAATTAGTTTGTTGAGTCACATATTCTAAAATTTCTACATCTACATCCATACTCCGCAAGCCACCTGACAGTGTGTGGCGGAGGGTACCATGAGTACCTCTATCGGTTCTCCCTTCTATTCCAGTCTCGTATTGTTCGTGGAAAGGAATGTCGGTATCCCTCTTTGTGGGCTCTAATCTCTCTGATTTTATCCTTATGGTCTCTTCGCGAGATATACGTAGGAGGGAGCAATATACTGCTTGACTCCTCGGTGAAGGTATGTTCTCGAAACTTCAACAAAGCCTGTACTGAGCGTCTCTCCTGCTGAGTCTTCCACTGCAGTTTATCTATCATCTCTGTAACGCTTTCGCGATTACTAAATGATCCTGTAACGAAGCGCGCTGCTCTCCGTTGGATCTTCTCCTATCTGGTATGGATCCCACACTGCTGAGCAGTATTCAAGCAGTGGGCGAACAAGCGTAGTCTACATTGAGATTCAATTGCCATTCCCTGCACCACGCGTCAATTCGCTGCAGATCCTGCTGCATTTCAGTACAATTTTCCATTGTTACAACCTCTCGATATACCACAGCATCATCCGCAAAAAGCATCAGTGAACGTCTGATGTCATCCACAAGGTCATTTATGTATATTGTGAATAGCAACGGTCCTACGGCACTCCCTTGTGGCACATCTGAAATCACTCTTACTTTGGAAGACTTCTCTCTGTTGAGAATGACATGCTGTGTTCTGTTATCTAGGAACCCTTCAATCCAATCTCACAGTTGGTCTGATAGGCCATATGCTCTTACTTTGTTCATTAAACGACTGTGGGAACTGTATCAAACGCCTTGAGGAAGTCAAGAAACACGGCATCTACCTGGGAATCCGCGCCTATGGCCCTCTGAGTCTCGTGGACAAATAGCGCGAGCTGGGTTTCACATGATCGTCTTTTTCGAAACCCATGCTGATTCCTACAGAGTAGATTTCTAGTCTCCAGAAAAGTCATTATACTCGAACATAATACGTGTTCCAAAATTCTACAACTGATAGACGTGAGAGATAGAGGTCTATAGTTCTGCACATCTGTTTGACGTCCCTTCTTGAAAATTTCATCAGTTACAAAATATTTGAAGAAATCGTATGGTGTCTTGCCTTTGAGAGTTAGTGCAACAGAAGTATTTACACCAGAACTGGAATGAATAAATGTAAAGTTGTTCGTATTTTTGCACGTAACTGGCCCCCAGACAATCTCATTAGAATTTGTTCTAAGTGTGTCATCTTCACCTTAAGAACTTTCTGATATTATGCTTATTTCAATTGAACCTAATTCAGCTGCAGTAGTTATGGCACTAACACAGTTTGAGGTGCTTTGTTGCCTGGTTTTTACAGCTGTGAAGTTTGGTTCTTTGACTGAATGTGGACATAAAACTCTTCTTCCTACCTTCACTGATGTGATTCCATCATCAGAACCTCCGGTTTCGCTTCAGGTCTCCTCTGGTAAAAATTCGTCTGAGCTATCACCAAATGAAGACACAGAATCTTCATCACTTATGTCCATAACTTCATCTAAAAGCTGCTGTACATGCCTTGGTTCATCATTAATAATATCTACAAGACTTTTCTTCTGCCACAATATCACTTTGTTACAGAGCAAACAACACTGAATAAGACTAGCAACAATGCAGGAAAGCAATAATGGAACTGTTCCCAAATAATGCTGTGGAATGAACAACTGACAGGAGTACAAACCTAAAATTATTAGCGACATAGCAGATGACACACCTGGTACCTTTACTCTGTGGCATGTGAACCATATGTAACTCTCACAAAAAAAATTTAAAAAAGATACTAAAATGCCATATTTTCACTTTATTTGCACTTAACAAACTTGGAGCAAACTAAAGAAGGATATTGAAAAAAAGTAAATGGCCCCAAGGGGTCGGTAACCCAACTATACCATGGCAGTCAGTTGTTCGTCCTATTTGGGTTCTGTTCATTAATGTTATGATAAATAGGCATGGTTTGCCCATCCTCATGAATTAGATCTACTTGTGTCAAACACTGAGAGAAAATACTAGATCATATTCGGGAATGGTTACTAAATTTTCCCTAACATTTGGAGGCAACATGTTCTTTAAGATCTTCAATACATCGACATGAGATATTGGATTATTCCAGTAGCGGGTTGTGTTTAGATATGTTTCAAAACAGTTTCTTACCGCCCCCCCTCTCCCGAATTTTGGATGATATGATAGTGGGAATGGCTAAGCAGGAATGGCTAGAGGACAAATGTAAGGATGTAGAGGCTTATCTCACTAGGGGTAAGACAGATATTGCCTACAGGAAAATTAAAGAGACATTTGGAGAAAAGAGAACCACTTGCATGAATATCAAGAGCTCGGATGGAAACCCAGTTCTAAGCAAAGAAGGGAAAGCAGAAAGGTGGAAGGTGTATATAGAGGGTCTATACACAGGCGATGTTCTTAAGGACAATATTATAGAAATGGAAGAGAATGTAGATGAAGACGAAATAGGAGATATGATACTGCATGAAGAGTTTGACAGAGCACTGAAAGACCTAAGTCGAAACATGGCCCCGGGAGTAGACAACAATCCATTAGAACTACTGACAGCCTTGGGAGAGCCAGTCCTGACAAATCTGTACGATCTGGTGAGCAAAATGTATGAGACAGGCAAAATACCCTCAGACTTCAAGAAGAATATAATAATTCCAATCCCAAAGCAAGCAGGTGTTGACAGATGTAAAAATTACTGAACTATCAGTTTAATAAGCTACTGCTGCAAAATACTAACACAAATCCTTTACAGACGAATGGAAAACCTGGTAGAAGCTGACCTCGGGGAAGATCAGTTTGGATTCCATAGAAATGTTGGAACGCATGAGGCAATACTGACTCTACGACTTATCTTAGAAGAAAGATTAAGGAAAGGCAAACCTACGTTTCTAGCATTTGTAGACTTAGAGAAAGCTTTTGACAATGTTGACTGGAATACTCTCTTTCAAATTCCGAAGGTGGCAGGGGTAAAATACAGGGCGCGAAAGGCTATTTACAATTTGTACAGAAACCAGATGGCAGTTATAAGAGTCGAAAGGCATGAAAGGGAAGCAGTGGTTGGGAAGGGAGTGAGACAGGGCTGTAGCCTCTCCCAGATGTTATTCAGTCTGTATATTGAGCAAGAAGTAAAAGAAACAAAAGAAAAATTTGGAGTAGGAATTAAAATCCATGGAGAAGAAATAAAAACTTTGAGGTTCACCAGTGACATTGTAATTCTGTCAGAGACAGCAAAGGACTTGGAAGATCAGTTGAACGGAATGGACAGTGTCTTGAAAGGAGGATATAAGATGAACATCAACAAAAGCAAAACGAGGATAATGGAATGTAATTGAATTATGTCGGGTGATGTTGAGGGAATTAGATTAGGAAATGAGACACTTAAAGTAGTAAGGGAGTTTTGCTATTTGGGGAGCAAAATAACTGATGATGGTCGAAGTAGAGAGGATATAAAATGTAGACTGTGGCAAGGAAAGTGTTTCTGAAGAAGAGAAATTTGTTAACATCGAGTATAGATTTAAGTGTCAGGAAGTCGTTTCTGAAAGTGTTTGTATGGAGTGTAGCCATGTATGGAAGTGAAACATGGATGATAAATAGTTTAGACAAGAAGAGAATAGAAGCTTTCAAAATGTGGCGCTACAGAAGGGTGCTGAAGATTAGATGGGTAGATCACATAACTAATGAGGAGATACTGAATAGGATTGGGGAGAAGAGGAGTTTGTGGCACAACTTGTCCAGAAGAAGGGATCGGGTGGGTAGGACGTGTTCTGAGGCATCAAGGGATCACCAATTTAGTATTGGAGGGCAGCATGGAGGGTAAAAATCGTAGAGGGAGACCAAGAGATGAATACACTAAGCAGATTCAGAAGGATGTAGGCTGCGGTAGGTACTGGGAGATGAAGAAGCTTGCACAGGATAGAGTAGCATGGAGAGCTGCATCAAACCAGTCTCAGGACTGAAGACCACAACAACAACATGATATGGGTTAAATACTTTTCGTCTTAATCTCTCCTGGATAGCTGTTGACCAGTATTTATCAAAAAATGCATTCTCAAATTGATCATATGCCTCACAGAGTTGAGACACATCTGTAGGCCACAAAAGGGCGTCGCCTCCTATGTGTTCTACCACATATTTGATCTTTTGAGCTTCTGTCCAAGTCCTAGGCAGCACTTTCCTAAAGGCTTGGACAAACACTACTGGGTGCGTTTGCATTGTTTCATTTGAAAATACAGGAAACTGTCGGTGTTTTATTAATCTCTTATCCATTAACAACGCTGTCCAGCAGGACGGAACAGCATTTACATGCGGTGATGACATATATGTCTCACAAAAGTTCTGTTGGTTGCACGTTGGCATGCGCTCGCGCTGTGTGGGTTGGGCATTATTGTTGACACCACTGATTTCTCTCACCGGCGGACAGCTGTTTATAGCTCTGATTACTGCTCCCGGCGATGATATTATCGCACTTTGTTAACTATTTCGTCCATTAATCTTTGTTCTACCTGTTTGATATCATATTTTACGCGTTTTAACATTTCTTCTTCGTTGTCCGCCATTACTTCCTTTACCACTTCCACATAAGTACGCTGTTTGCAAATGCATTTTTCCGTGAATTTTGTGTTTTCATCTTTTGTATTATCCTTTACTCTTTTGTAAAGTTGCACAATGTCTGAGTTGATTCTTTTATGTTCTAACTTAAGTAATCCTATCTCCACAGTGATTTTCTCTACATTTTCTGGTAAGTCATCACAGAAAGAATGCAGCTTCGCTACTTCTGATTGTTCTTTATCTATATTAACCTGTGTATTCTTCTACATTACCTGTAAACTATCCTAAGTTTCCCTGATTCCAGATAGCTTCTGTCCATTCGTGCATGTGAGTGTTTCAAATTTTTCTCCCACAGTGCCTTTTAATTTCTCATAAATAGCGTGAACTGAAGTTTGTACTTGCTCGTTAATTTTCCTATCCACCTCCGTGGAGATTGTGAAATTTGCTGTCTGAACTTCGTATCCAGATTATTGAGTTCTGTGCGCAAATTTTTTACCTCGCTGAAATGTGTGTTATGTTTGTTTTTATCTTCCAGATCTCGGACTTAACTGTGGTCATGCCTGCTTTTGTTGATTCTAAACTCAATATTTTTGAGTTTATGTCTGTTTTCATTGCGTTCATGTCTGTTTTCATTGCGTTCATGTCTGTTTTTATTGCATTCATGTATGTTTTCATTACGTTCATGCCTGTTTGTATTTTTTTTTTGTTAAGGCTCGAAATAAGGCTTTGCATATCTTTCCTAGTCACTTCTGGCCTCTGTCTGTCAGAATCTGCGTCTGTACTACGCATAGTACTTTTATTTAAAATATTCCTTTGCCTTGAGGTGTCATTAATTTCGTTTACTGTAATCAACGTATTACTTGTAATAAAATGTTCCATATTCATGGGTGTCGAATGCAATAATAATGGCATATCGCGCCTAGTGTCCAAATAATCATCGCTTGACGGTTCCGAACCACTCATTGTTATGTTTTGCGAATGCAAGTCTACTACATTGGCATTTTGATTTTGAAATGATATTTCCTTATTGTTTTGTCCATCCATTATAGTTACCAAAATTAATATTTTCTCTGTTTGGATTTTACTTTTGCGTGCTTTCTCGCACGACAGACTGCATATACAACTACATGTAATTGTAGTCTCAGTTGTTGTTCACTCAGTATGCTTTTCATCCTGATAAAGAAATGTCATTCTCTCTACTTGATTGCAATTGTGTTAACCTCTGAAGCTTTAGGTTCTGGATTTTAGGAAATAGGTGCTTGGATTTTTTAATAGGTCTACAAGGAACACATTCTCTACATGCATTGCATGTACGTTGTCCACTCTTGATATTGTTGTTTTCTTCCTTCTAATTTATTTATTATTTCTTTTTCTTTCAGTTAGTATTTTTCTAGTGTTACATCATCATCTCCATCATGTTATCAGCGTACATGGCACATAAACAAAAATGTCAAAAATACAGACTTTTCGCTTATTCTCATAACAAAAATGGCTACCACCAATTACGCTCTGAAATACAAGTGTCTACCTTTGTTAAATAGCAGATAGCGAGTCTTTCCTCTTGCTGAGGCACAGGAAAAACAGCTTGTTTTTTAACATTTGATAATCAAAAATACATGACGGTAGGCACAGGCTCTACGCTGGGCTACCGCTTCACCTTTTCTCTTTGCTTTAAAAGAAACGAAAACATAAAAGCAAGAAATGCAAAAGGTACATCACAGGGAGTTGTGTGCATTGAAACTTGGGATATCTAGAATTAACCATCGTCCCCCCTCCCCATCCAAAAAAGGGATTTATTTGATCAGGGTTAATGTCTTATAGATGATGAGGTCATCAGAGACCAAACACAAGATTGGAATTGGCTGTACCCTTTCAAAGGAACCATCTGGCATTTGTCTTAAGTGATGTAGGAAGTCCACTGTCTTATCACTTGCTTGGCTACTTGGTTAACAGCTAATTCCTGTATGTGCAGTAACTTAGTTGCTTAGGCACAGGGTGATTGTCGCTGGAAGGAGGACTGGCTGAATGTGAAGGATAACCCATTGAAGTTGATAAAACCTAATACCCATCCAAGCTGTATGTGCTCCCACTCCATAAGATGGAAGAAAAAAGCCCTTCATTCACTTCTGGCTACGACATTGCCCTCTGACTCTTGGGTTACTACACCAGTGAGAAGACCAATGGAGGTGAGACACAGTGGTTGTCACACTGGACTCGTATTTGGAAGGATGATGGTTCAAATCTGTGTCCAGCTATCCTGATTTAGGTTTTCTGTTATTTCCCTAAATCATTCCGGGCAGATACTGGGATGTTTTTTCTTGTACAATAAAAGTGATATAAACTTCAACTTGATTTCTTTGTTTTCATTGGTATTTCGTGTAAAAGGCTAAGTGTCAGAGTACTTACAAGGACATGGCCCTTCAGGTCGGAGTGACTTTTTGAAATTACTTATGTAGTGGTGTAGATTGGAGTCCCAAGCATTCCACCCATTAGATATTCTACCTGATCGGCCTTCATTCATGAGTAATTGGCAAAAAGGAATATTGTGAACCAATGTGGCCTTGAAAACAGAACAAATTTGAAAACTGTGCCATAGCGATGGTTCAGTTATGTGGATGGTTTGCTGAAGATCGTGGATTCGGATCCCGTTGGACGCTATCTACTGTTCTTTTGACATCTTTATTGAAATTACTTCCGTCACTATTTTTCAGTTAATTGGTTTAAATATATATTTTTTCTGCTTAATCTAATGTCACGTCATTTCAATCTTCTTCTTATTCTCCGTTTTATTCTTTTTTTTCTTTTTCTTTTGGAATGGTTGCCTATGTGATTTCAATTATTTTTTTGTGCTTAATTCAGTTTAATTACTTCCTTTCATGATTTTATATTTATGTCATTTTTATATGTTACTGCAATCATTATTTCTATAATTCAATTTGCTTGAATTTCATTTTGTTTATAAAACCTCCTTTCATGTAGATCTAATGTTCATTATCTTGTCCATGGCATGAGAAGAATATGTGTTTCAAGTGTTTCTACAATCGTTACCATCCAAAACACACACACACACACACACACACACACACACACACACACACACACACACACACACACCCGTGGTGAGGATAACTGTTGATTATTGATAGAAACTGTCTCGTTAGGTGGCAATGAAGAGAGGGTGGCAGGATAATGTGAGACAGGTCTTTTGACAGATGAGTCAATGGCCACACATCAAGATGAAAGGAGTTCAGAGGGTAAAGCATATAAGAGTTGGAGAGGGGAGGGGGGGGGGGGAGAGGGAGGTGGAGCTCAGCTCAAAGGGGAGACAGGGTGGGAAGAAAGAAAGGGAGAGAGAAGGAAAAAGGATAGGGGAGCAGAGAATGAGAGAGCGAGAGAGTGTGCAGGTATATACATTGTTGCTATTTCATCCTTTGTTTTTTCAACTTATAGATCAGAGAATTAAAATCGCATGCCAAATATTCCAATGGATAAAAAGAAGTAAAAAATGAAAATGAATAATGGTTGCATTCATTTTGATAAAGAGGTTAAAATTAAGTAGAGTGTACCCAACAGGATGCAAAGCCACAACCTTCACCACACCAGTGTCTGTGATCACAAGAAATTCTAAAATTCTGCTTTGTTGATTACTCGCAGACAGGGCTCTGTAGAGCAAATGGCTGCCAGGTATGATACCTGGGGTCCTAATTTACACCACCATATAGCTCATTTCAAAAAATTAACACCGCCATTGGGGACCACCTCTGGGTTTATTTATAAGAAAAGCTGTAGGTTCGATTTTCATTACATTTGCATAATGTTGTTCAGTGTTAGATGCCTTGACTGGTAGGCCTAATTTGTTTATTTATAATAATACAACAACAGGTGTCAAATGTGCATGCTGGTAGTCAGTAGTTCGGGTGTAGTGGGTGGGGAGTGTGTATTGTGGTGTCACTGGTGGGGGCGAACGCATTGACACAGGAGAAGGAATTCGTAGTGTGGCTCCCCCATGGATATGTCAGTTATGTGTAAAAAAAAAACAGGTACATCGCAGAGCAAGAGAAGATTATTTTGTGCCCCTCAGGCAGATTGGTGCTACCAAAATTGAATTAGAGGATTCGGGGGGAGGGAGGGGTGGGATGGGGGAATCTGGGAAAAGCAAACAGGGCAGCAGGGGCAAAAAAGAAATAGTCTGTATAGTTCTCCACCATTGAGCTGGAGAACAGATACAGCCTGTAAACCTGTTGAAAGGGTTGAGTCTCACTCAACTGTAGAAAAAGTAGGATGCAGCAGACCATTAATAATATTTTGAGATTAGGCAAAAACTACATTGAGTAGAAAAAGAAGGGTGGGAGTTGTCTTATATGACCAGAATGAAGCGGTATATGGAAAACAGAGTAATTAAGGAATAGATAATAAAGTTTGAAAAAGCCGTAGAGAAAGTTGACTGGAGGTGTGTGTGTAATGTGACAGACGTCAATCCTTAATTTTGAACAGTTCTTGAGTATTTAGCCAGGGGGAGTCATCTAAAAGATGCAATATTTTGGCAAGCTGACTTCTTGCCATCTGATGGATGACTGGATGATGCACTATGTGATCAAAAGTATCTGGACATCCACAAAAAAATAAGTTTTTCATATTAGGTGCATTGTGCTGCCACCTAAAGCCAGGTACTCCATATCAGCGACCTAAGTAGTCATTAGACATCGTGAGAGAGCAGAATGGGGTGCTCCACGGAACTCAAGGACTTTGAACGTGGTCAGGTGATTGGGTGTCACTTGTGACATACGTCTGTACGCGAGATTTCTTTACTCCTAAACATCCCTAGGTCCAGTGTTTCTGACGTGATAGTGAAGTGGAAACGTGAAGGGACGCGTACAGCACAAAAGCATAGCATACAGGCCGACCTTGTCTGTTGACTGACAGAGACTGCCGACAGTTGAAGAGGGTCATAATGTGTAAGAGGCAGACATCTATCCAGACCGGCACACAGGAATTCCAAACTGCATGAGGATTCACTGCAAGTACTGTGAAAGTTAGGCGGGAGGTGAGAAAACTTAGATTTCATGGTCAAGTGGCTGCTCATAAGCCACACATCATGCCGGTAAATGCAAAACGACGCCTCACTCGGTGTAAGGAGCATAAATGCTGGACGATTGAACAGTGGAAAAACGTTGTGTGGAGTGACGAATCTTGGTACACATTGTGGCGATCCGCTGGCAGGGAGTGGGTATGGCGAATGCCTGGTAACCGTCATCTGCCAATATGTGTAGTGCCAACAGTAAAATTCGGAGGTAGTGGTGTTATGGTGTGGTCATGTTTTTCATGGAGGGGGCCTGAACCCCTTCTTGTTTTGTGTGGCACTATCACAGCACGGGCCTACATTTACATTGATGTTTTAAGCACCTTCTTGCTTCTGACTGTTGAAGAGCAAATAGGGGTTGGCGATTGCATCTTTCAACACAATCGTGCACCTGTTCATAATGCACGGCCTGTGGTGCAGTGGTTTAATGACAGTAACTTCCCTGTAATGGACTGGCCTGCACAGAGTCCTGACCTGAATCATATAGAACACCTTTGGGATGTTTTGGAATACTGACTTCGTGCCAGGACTCACTGACCGACATCGATACTTCTCCTCAGTGCAGCACTCCACGAAGAATGGGCTGCCATTCCCCAAGAAACCTTCCAGCACCTGATTGAACGTATGCCTGCGAGAGTGGAAGCAGTCATCAAGGCTAAGGGTGGCCAACCCCATATTGAATTCCAGCATTATCGATGGAGGGCACCGTGAACTTATAAGTCATTTTCAGCCAGGTGTCTGGATACTTTTGACCACATAATGTATCTGCTGGGTGCAGTCTTATATCCATGCACCCCCCCTCCTCCTCCTCCTCTCCCCCTTCCCCCTCCCACCTCCCCCTCCGCCCTCGTGCCACCTCCAGCCAGTGCCTCCAGGAACAGACCTGGTGCTGTGGTGGAGGAAGTGTGGCATCTGGCATTGATCCAAGGCCAGACCAGTGCTGGATGTGGATCTGTGCTGGCATGGTAACTGTTTCTTCGTCCTTTTCAGTTGTCGTGATGGGAGCCAGTTTCCACGTAGACTACTGCTGTGCTCTGGTCAAGCCCAAGGCTGGGTCCCAGGCCTTGCTTAATTGAAAACCACTGTCCTTATTTATTAGTCTGTTATGCAGTCGGATCTCTACAGCTTCTTTGAGGATACAATCGTAGAAGGTGTTGGATTGTTGCAACGACACAAAGTGCCATTGAGCCAGAAAGAGCGCGCGCGCGCGCGCGCCCACACACACACACACACACACACACACACACACACAAAATAATTTGAGGTAATCACATTTGAAGAGGGGTATTTTTTGGGGTTGTTCTTGTCAAAATTTCTTCCCGAATAATCCGATCAGTCACATCTGACCATTCTTCATGACATTCTACTGCAAATTAATGAAACCTGTAAAAATTTCATGTAGCTTGAGGTAAATATAAGCATAGGATACTGAAAGAGAGATCTCCTAGACTTGGCTTTTTATGCTTATAGAAATGTATCATCAGCATGGGATCCTTTGTAAAGAAACCCATATCAGATTTGGGACTTTTTGTATAGAAACTTACTGTTGTTGCACAGCTATCAGGTGCAGTCCCTACAGGGATGGAGGATTTTCTTGTTTTGAAAGGAACCAGTAGCAGTTAAACCACCATGGGTCATACCAGCACCTTTACACAATTTTTACTGTGTACACTAATGTTCCACATCAACTGCAAACCATGCTAACAAAATATAGTTTTTAGGCAGTTTAGAACATGACCTTTCTAATGAAAATAGTTTACAAGAATTTGCAGTGTTTTTAGAAAAACCATCAACTTTGCAATCAGTTTGCAAAATATGGGAAAGCAGTAAGAGAGTGAAATTTCATGTTCTAAGACCTTATATTGATAAATTATTACTTGCTTAGTTTGAGGTTTATCCTGCAGTTTCTACTGTTGGTATAAAAAAGGTAAACTTCACATTTTTTTGAGTGTCAATTTTTTGGCCAACTTTACTTCAAATGCCTATATACAAATCGCCCAGGAAATATTTTTTTATTTTACTTTATTTTTGTAAAAGAGAGGACAAGAAGCTGTGCAAGATGACCTAGTTTTGTTTCTTTCTAGAAATTATTGCCAGAGATATTATTCACAAATTTGCTGAAAACTAATACATCCACTGTTGATAGTTGCTCTATGGGTCAAACAAATTGCTATATGGTAGATGTATTGAATTAATGATAATGAAACTTTAGCATGTTCATTGGGAACAAATGTGGTTGCTCATACAAAATTTCATCAAAATCCGTGATGGTCATGTGGGAACCTCTAGGCCACTTGCCATAGAATGACTCTGCTATCTGGGAATTCTGAGCCATAACATCTTTGTGTTAACATCTTTGGATTAAGTTTTCATCCTAACTTCTTCAGGAAAATGTTAATGTATCCTGATAAGGAATTGGCCATAGCAGAAGAGCACTATGTAACTCGTTCTTGGCATCTGACACAGAAAAAGCCTGTTTCGTGATGTGTGAACAGACAAGTTGTTATACAACAGTTGTGTGTAGAATTGCCCCATTAGATACTTGCAAATGTGATTTTTACTTTACTCTACTCTATCTTTATTGTTATTTATAGGATACAAAGTATGCACCTCATGACTTTGTGTTACCCCTCAAAAGGCTGAGGGGACCCCTTTTTAAATCTTCCCACCACAGAAAAATCTGAGTTAGTCACTGGTAATCGAACCTGGGACCTGTACTAACCACTAGACTGCCGAGTGAGCACACTTAATTGATCATGCTGTTAACTTGCTGATCTCTTACGATAACATAGTGGAATAGGCAATTCCAAGATTTTATTAAATTATAAAGTTAGCAGCTAATTAGAAACTCTCTATATTTATATATCTTTGAATCGGCTGTAGGGATATTTCATCGTATGTGCATTTAAAAAACGTATTATCAACGGAGTATAAAAATGCTTTATAGTCTTCACTTTTTATGAAAGAAAATGCTAAATGAAAGAAGGCAGTTGTAAATAAGTTTAACGTCAAAATTGTAGAGAGTTATACAGGATGAAACAGAAAGAAAGGACGTTTTTAGAACAGATAGCATTCAGCTCTGGTAGTAGGAGTGGGGGGAACCGATGCGGTTACGTGTTTGGTGGCTCCTGCCATTTTGTTTAGTCAAAGTCATGGAGCCATGGACTATGCAGCATTGTGTGTTTGCTTACATTAGTTTTTTGCATAATAATGAGTCTACGTTGCAGTTCAGTGTGAGTTTCATTGCCATTTCAATCTTGCGAGACATGGTAGTGTTCTCGCTCATAACACCATTTCATGTTAGACTGAATCATTTCTTTTACAAGGAACAGTGATGAACAGGAAACCACCAGGAGTTCCTCGCTCAGTACGTAATGCAGAAAATGTTGAAAGAGTTCGGCAGTGCATACTGATCGATCTGTTGAGACATTCTGCTGAACTGCACCTCAATAATCATTCAGTATGGTGTATTTTGCGTATTGATGTGAGATTTCATCCCTACAAAATGGCCATGGTGCAATAATCGAACCCTAGAGATTACATGAGCATCTAAATTTTGCTCAAGAAATGGAGGCCATACTTCTTCAAAATGATAACATTATTTTGTTGGTGAGTGATGAAGCTCATTTTCATTTGAACAGCACGATAAATCAGCAGAACTGTCATTATTGGGCCAGTGAAAATCCCAAACTAATGCATGAAAGACCATTACATAGTCCCAAGGTGACTGGTTTGCTTTAGCCGGTACAGATGTTATTGGTCCGCACTTTTTCCAAGTGGGAACTCTGTAACTATAACCTTGGGACGTTACAGACAGATGATCGCTGAATTCTTTCTACCTGAACTAAGAAGAAAATGTATTTCTATCTGGTCAGTTTGGTTTCACCAGGACAGGGCCATAGCTCACAAAGCAAGAATGTCAGTGGAAGCAATTTGGAATGTTTTTTTGTGGTCGCATCATTTCCTGGTTTGGTGACATTAGTTGGCCTCCTCATTCCACAGGCCTGTGGGGTTGCCTCAAGTCGTGTATGTGAGCACAAATCATATGTAGTTGAAGAACTGAAGGAAGCAGTTTGTGTGAAAGTCATTCTAATGACAGAGCAATGTTGGAGAAAGGGGAAGCCAACTCCCGAGAATGGCTTAAGTGCATCGCTGAAAGTGGCTTTCACCTGGGAGGTGGTGTTTTCAAGCATTAATGTTGTAAAATGGTGACATCATTTGAGTATTTTTCTGTAAGTAATTTTTTTTTTCCTAAGCAAAAGTAATTAACTTTTTTAAATCGAGTTTTGCTACATCCTCTACTGACTCTGTCCTGTCCTTGGACTTTGGTCCAGTAATTCAACAGCAGGTAGTGGCACATGTTCAGTGCTAGACCAACTGCATATATCATCTAAAATCTAAATAATAAAAGTAAGAATTAAAAAATAAAAGGAAGTAATAATTTCCACGGGTCCAAGTTTAGATTGCCACTATGGGTTGTTCAAATTCCAGTTAAACTATTCAGATTTGGGCATTTTACAGCAAATCGAGTGCAGTGGCTGCTGCTGTTGCTGATGATGTATTGATTGAATTAAGGTACTGGTGTAGGAGGACAGTAGCAGCAGCAGCGACGACGACGACATTATACCCATTATGTAGGGTGTATTGAGCAATAGAACCATGTAAAAACAAGGCATTGAACACTTGCCCCCCCCCCCCCCCCAAAAAAAAAAACAAAAAAAAAAAACCACAACATGTGCATACAATGTGTGTGTGCGCGCGCGCCCACACACACACACACACACACACACACACACACACACACACACTTGTTATGCATATGTTTTATGCAGAGTAATGCAGTATCTTCCTATAGATTTACAAGTATAAGCAGTTTTCTCTGTGAAATAAGGCTGCATGATGACCAGTAGTGCTATTTACTTTGACATTCATTGTAATTTTATTTATATTTAGTACTTAGGCCTATTTGAAAACTGATCTATTGGGTGCATGGAGTTGTGCACAAATTTGGGTGGTATTTTTTCCCTCAGCATATTTTTTTTTTTTTTTTTTTTTTTTTTTTTTTTTTTTTCATATTTGATTTTTCATTGTTGAAATATGAGCATATTTTTTTTAAAATGAAGACAAATCAGTATTGTTATCAGCTTACACAGAGGCAGGTAGCAACAGTGAAATGATCGTAACGAGAGGCATAGTGTTGTATGATGCTGGCAAATATTGTCATTCTGCCAGTCCTATCAGTTATGTATACCATTACACACGTAGTACACCCCACCTTCCCCCATGATGATTCACATAACATGGTGATGGCAGTTTTCCCATTGTGTTCATTGTCAGTGTCATAAAGAACACACAAACATTATTTCAGGTAAGGCGAATAATGTATTGACATTTGTGCAAGTAACCATTTGCTTTGGGACAGAGCAACTGGTGAAACTGAAATATATTCCAGAAGTCTTTGGACGTAATGTATTATACATAAACTTTCATCACTGTAAGGTTTGAGAGTATAGCTACACCACAATAATTTAACACAGATAAATATTGGGAAAGCTTTTGAATACAGCAGAAAATTACAGGTGTAAATCAAAATCGTACTTTAAGCTAATGTTTGTTTTTGGCTGTTCTATCATCTGTTCCATTAGTTTTTCATAATGTTAAAATTTCTTTTGTGCCCTTGTAATTGGTGTAAAAAATAACAGGATGCATTCACTATCTGACATATTCATTGTATCCTAAAATTACATTGTATCTTAAAATTACAAAAAAAAAATTAATTACATATTTCATAAAATGTTTGTGTTTTTACTAGATTGTAATTTGTTGTGTTCAGTTTTTTATTGCATTGATTTGTGTCATCTCTCTTGTTTTAGCACCACCTGCCAGTAACATTTCAGTTAATGTTGAGGAAGAGCTGGATTTGTCACTGTGCCAGGGCCAGTGTTTGGCAGCTCATGTTACATATGTATGTTCACTTTCCAAGTTCTTTGTGCATCTGAACCCAGCACGTGCTGTAGAAATACAAGCTTGCATAGAAAATCACATGCAGCAATACAGTGAGGTACGTATTTGTACAGTAAACTTCACCACTCAAAACAATTTGAGATTTACTCAAGATTTCACTTTTCCACTACTGTTTATACAAATGCACATTCAGAAATACTAGCTCAGTTTGAACCAAATAGCTGTCTTCCTTATTTGCTAGTTATACCTTCATCTTTGGCTCTTACAGGACATATTGCCACCACAATGTGTGTGTGTGTGTGTGTGTGTGTGTGTGTTTTGGGGGGGGGGGGGGGGGGGGTTGCTCGCGGGGACCCTACACAATGCTGCTCTACATAGTGTGACCGCAGTATGGGATACTAATCATCTTATCTGTATGTGTGTAATAAATTGCCCAGCTTTGACCTAGACACTATAGCACTACAGTTGATGTTAACACGCCTATGTTGATCATGAGCTGGACTGCTGGCATGCACACTGTTGCATTGGCTTAAATTCTTTCCAGAAACCATAACTGCCTCAGTCAGTCATGGTGATGTGATTGTCTGCATTGGAATGCTGGGTGGCAAAATGTAAAATTTTTTGTTAAAATCTCACTTCATCCCATCCTACAGTGACAGTAACACACACATTAGATGCCACCACAGTGACTGCAGTCTTGCATCTTGCATTGTTGACCAAGACAGTGGGCTGATGTGGTGGTAAGGTGTACATTTGGATAAAACATGATGTCTCCTATGGATGGAAGGAAATCTAAACAATACTGGTACATCAGGGAAGTTTAAGATAGAGCTCGAGGTATACGTCCTTCAGGCAACCTTGCATGCCATAGTTCAGACACACATTGTCCAAGCACATGTAGGAACATTTTTCAAAAAATAAGAAGTACAACTGCTTCCAGGGCATGTGTATTCATTCGACCAACTCAACATCAAACAGACGCTTGTAATTTGGTTATAACTTTGTGCTAGCAATTAGTGTGGGTGCTGTGCAACTTCATATCCAAATCGTGTGTGGGGAGATTCTGCAAAAACATGTCCAGACTCTTTGATTCCATGTCTGCACATTTTGATCATCTGGTTGCAGCATGTAGCAGATTCATGCCATCCTAAACTGTCAATGTTAGAGATTTTTCAGTGTTACAGCTTTAATCATTTGTATGTTGTCATATAATTAAACTGTTGATTGTAATCTGCCTGTATCCTCCTTGATATTTCCAGAAACGTTAGTGTAGGATGATAAACTGTTTTGCAAATGGACTGGAAAATATTGGGAAGGGGACATTTTTTTGTACTAATTAAATAGTTTAATAATGGACAGAACAAATAAGATTGCTCACCACCTAATGTGGTGTATGCTCTAAATAAATCCACAATACTTATTGATAGCAACATAACATACATACAATGAGTTTATTGATGAGATTCACAGTATTAGTGAAGAACATTCACATTCAATTGTTGGCTGGCTCTGTTGCAGTGCATTCCAGGCTAAACTCACATGTGGCCTACATTCTATGGAAGTAGAGTGATTGCCTTACCTTCTAGTAATTAACAGGAAACTTAGCTTTATGATGATAGGGAATATTTTTACCCTGAATAGGAAAGAATTACTAATAGCACCAACTGCTGCCGAGTGTATCACATCTCTCTACGTATTAGCTGCCAAAGAAACATTTTGGATGACATGGAGGATCATGTGTCTGACAATGCTTGTTCATGCTTTCATCCATTCACTGTGCACCATCCATCCAAAAAGCACCAAGAATGATTTTATTCCTGCCACATAAGCGACGTCAGTGCAGTAACTACAGTGGCAGTTTTAACTCACAACAAATTGCTAACATAGGCATTGAGCACCTAAATGAGAGATGGGCATTCAACCAGTCAGTAATGAGCAGGCAGCGTTGAGTAGTTGCTGTGCAACTATAATGTGACAACATTTTTGCCACAAGTTGCAGTTGAGCGACATCTCTAAATCAAGTGTTCAAGATATTCTCCATAACATTTTTAAGAAGAGAAAATTGTGTGAAAAGTTCCTGCTGCACATCTTGGCTCCCGAACGAAGATGGCAACATGAGAATGCTATCCACAACTTGACTGAAATGCAAAATGTGGACAGTTCTTTCCTGGAAAAAATTGCCACTGGTGACGAAACTTGATGTTATGGATACAAACCTAACACAAAATAACAGAATGCATAAATTCACATGAGGTGTCAACACTTCGATGACATAACCGACATTCAAACCAGTTTGAAGTGTGAGTCAAACATCATCCCGAAAAAGAACTTTACCATCTGTTTCACATGATTGTGTGAATGTTCTGCGTTTTGTATTCAACAGGGAAGGTGGGATGAGGATACTGTGAGCACACCTGAAGCTTTAAAACCTCCATCTTAACTTTTCTCTCTTTTTCTAGTTATCTAGTCTTGAAACTTTTTGCACTGATGAGGTACAAGATCAAGTTTTATTATGCGAAGTTTTCTGGCTGGCCCTCTTTTGACATAAACATATTAGTTGTCGTGCTCAACATTAAATTACAATGCATTGGAGTGCGTGTATAAATAATGTTTTTTTTTTGGCCGAAGTATGGGGTCTCTGCAGTATGATATTGTAATTGGGGCACATACTATGGTGTCAAGACATGCAGTGGGCTCTTCACAAAGGTGCTAGGTGTAACCTCTTTGCCCTTAATTTTTAGATGACATCTCTGATATTAATTTATTTATCTTCGGACACTGTAAAACCAGGGTTGGCACAAGTTTTCAAAATAAGGGAATTTCACACGTGTCGGGGGGCCTGGAAACCCTCATTTTTGGCTCAACTGCTGAAATTGTTTGTTTGTGGAGACACCACACGTTGTCACTAGCTGGGTGCAGCCAGATAGCTCCCAGGTGTCTGCTCCCCCTCCCTACTCCATCCTTTGTAGCACTTCACAGCATTTACACAATTTATCCACTGCATGGACTGATGACCGTGGTGTCAGTTCATCACTGCATTGTCGGTGACTCTTGACTATGGGCATGAATAGCTGGCTACACGGGAGTGGATTTCTGCAACAGACCTGGACGGCAGTTATCTCTAATGATTTGGAGCCACCGATCTGAGACCTGTGATTTACCACTAATGTACAGGCTGTGCATGTCGGATGTAGTCTCACTGATCTGCCCACATGATTGAACAGTTTGTGTGTGGCATAAATTGACAGATTTTTCATGAATAGTCCGTGAACCCAGCACTGCAGTGCATGTGCAACTGGCCATAGTCCATGGACGATGAATTTTTAGGACTTGCAACTGTGTATCACCACAGGTGTGTTGTTTTATAGGCATTTTCTTTATTGTAGTACATTTTCACACTTTCAAAGTAGTTCATGTATTTGAGAGAGAGTATAGATGATGATAGGAAGAAAATTGTGGCAACAGCTGGCAGTTTGTAAGCTGTGTATTCATATATTTCTTGAAACAAAAATTGCACAATATCTGTAAAATGGACAAAACACAGTGGGTAATATCCTACAATAATGAACATAACACAAGCAGCATTTCATTGGTGCTCGCTATTTTGTTTTGGTTTGTACAACTCATCATTCCCTTTCACACTTCTTTCAATAGACCTACTTTTTTCTGATCTTATTTCTGAAGTTATTGAAGGCAATTTAAATCCATCTTTGCAACTATGAGAAAATGCATATATTTTTCACCAAATGCTTTTTGTTTTATTGAAATGAAATATCATCAGTGGTCTGTAATGAAACATATTTACGATCTGGCTTGATTTCTACATCTGTAAACAATTTGTTACAAAAGATGTTTACATTAGTTACAATATGTTATGTCTGATATTTTGCTCACATCAGGAAACACCATCTGCTTGCGCATTTTATATTTTGGCGTGGGTGTTTCTTGTACCGTGATTGCAAAGACAGATTTACAATACATTCAGTTATTATAAAGCAGCTACAGACAATATGGTCGCACACATGCAGAATTTTTTCAGAATCTTCATTTCAAATTTTGTAGCTTAGTTTTTATAATGCTGTGGTCCACAGTTGGAATACCACCTAGAAATGTTTCAGCCATTTCTTTGTATTCTCAATTTTTTAGATTTTTGTTTGTGTAATGTTTATGTGTCAGTTTCCACAAATAAGGTATCTCATATTACAATTGTACTAGTTTTTCAATGTTGTCATTGGTCCAGCCCCGTCATTTTACTTTCAGCAATGAAAACTTGCTGTCAGCTGAAAACCACTCATTTAACAGTGGCAAATTTCAGGTAGCACCTACATTTCTCTTGTCACCACGTTAAAAGCTGCTGCTTTTGGCAAAACAATGTGGAGTTTACACAGTGCTTATGTTTCTTGTCCAATCTGACACATTATCTTGTCATGAATCCTGTATGGGAGAAGCAGCAAGCACTTGCTGTTAATTCAAAATTAAAGTTAACTTGTTAATTGTGGTGTCACCGCCAGACACCACACTTGCTAGGTGGTAGCCTTTAAATCGGCCGTGGTCCTTTAGTATAAGTCGGACCCGCGTGTCGCCACTGTCAGTGATTGCAGACCGAGCACCGCCACGTGGCAGGTCTAGAGAGACTTCCTAGCACTCGCCCCAGTTGTACAGCCGACTTTGCTAGCGATGGTTCACTGACAAATTACGCTCTCATTTGCCGAGACGATAGTTGCTACGACCTAGCAAGGCGCCATTATCATTTGCTATTTATCTTGTGATGCATGTACCATCAGACCGATGTTCACCAATTATGGATTAAAGTTAAGTATTCCAGCAGCTATGTACTTTTCTTGCTAGTATAACTCCTTTAACTGTTCCAGACCTCACGCCAGCCTGTGTGAGCTTAAACGCGTGCCTTTCGGCTACCCGTCACTGTGGATTGGCTGTCTTGCCAGTCCACAACATTAATAAATACAGAAATCCTTTAGCTGAAAATAGCTTTTATTGACACAACTTACCTCTCAGATCATAAACCCTATTAAGGAGACAATATTTGTTGCTCATTCAAAATTAGAGTTAATAACTTATTCAGAAATACAGAAGTCATTACATTTTTTTTGTCAACTTACCTGTTTACTACCCTTCAGATCTCAAAATTTGTCAGGGGGAAAACTTGAAACAACCTTGGAAACAGGCCTGACTATATCGCACTCATTCACTTTCATGATATGGACAAATTTTAAAGTTGAAGTCATAGGTGATTCACCAATCCTATTCTGACTAAATATTCTCTTCAATGTGCTAAATCCAACTTTGCGTATTTCTGATTTGCTGCTCTTTCATTACATCTGCACTCCAACGAGTATGCCCCACTGCAGCTCCTGTGTGCTCACTACTAACTCTCATTGCTGATGTGACACATCAATGCCCTGCCTGCTAGACAAAAAAGCAGGGGACTGCAGGAAGTTCTAGAAGCTAAGGCTCGTCAGCTAGTGCCTGCAGTTAGGTAGTTGACTGGCAAGAATATCGATTATGCTATTTCTACATAGGTGTTAGTTTGGGTAAGTGTACTGCATCTTGTGAACTTCTGAAAAGTGCACTACAGCTGAGCTACTCATTCGAGCAGACTGTGAGGAAGTAGTAACGATAATCAAAAGGCGTCCACAATCCAACCATTACACTTCACAGTGCAAAAGCTCTCTCTCACTACCTTTCCTTACTGCAAATTTTATTTAATCTAATTATCAGTAAATTATATCATCCTTACTTTACATGCAGTTCTTGACAATAGTTATGAGATAATACCTGAAGTTGAAGAATTCAGGCAATATGCTGGCCGCTGTGGCCGAGCGGTTCTAGGCGCTTCAGTCCGGAACCGCACTGCTGCTATAGTCACAGGTTCGAATCCTGCTTCGGGCATGGATGTGTGTGATGTCCTTAGGTTAGGTTTAAGTAATTCTAAGTCTAGTGGACTGATGACCTCAGACGTCAAGTCCCATAGTGCTTAGAGCCGTTTGAACCATTTTGAAGGCAATATGAAAGATTCCTGGTCTGTCAAGAAACTGCAGCCATAGGTGAAAACATCGAGAAAGTGTGAAAACGTCTTTTGTAATTCATGGTCTTTGGTACTGGATTTTCTATTATAATATGTGACCACATTTGTATGCCTTTACAAAATAAAAATGTGTGTGGTGTATTTGTATGTGCACTAATATCCATCCAGAGCACAACGGAGTTTGTATGAGTCACTCACCTTTCGATAGTACGTAGGTTGCAACCACACAGTGTCCAAGCTGCAATATAATGTACCTGAAAATATTAACTAAGTAAGTACCAAGACAAGTTCTGAATAATATATCACAAACTCAAAAATACACTCGTGTATATTTGAAAACCCTTTAATGAAATAATCAGTTGCACTGTACGTTTGACAACAGTTAATCATGTGTGTGTAGCTAGGTCTAAGTATTGGTTGTTCACTATGAGTAAGTTCAGAATATTTTGTGATCTACTACTAAAATAATAAATTTTGCATGTACTGGTGTCGTACTGTCAGTAAAGACATTTATATACACAAGAATCACAGTTCAGTACAGTAATGTACTGAAGTTTTGCAGTGGTGCAGTCCAACTGGATATCATATTTTTGTTCCTACGTGCTCCCCTTTGACGTCAATACAAACATAACATAACCTCTGTTTTTTCCTTATGTCTTAATGTAAGAATTCTTTCATGGTCAAAGAACCCAGTCGCTGCCTCCCATGTTGCAGTCCAAGTTTTTCCCCTCCTCTACTATTTTATCATGTTTGTCATTATTGAAAAGATTCAAATGTTTGATAGTTTTTCTCTCTCCATTTGCATCCGTCATCTTCTGTTATGAAAAATGTTTTCTCGAATGATTGTATTTGAGGCATCCTGGGCAATGATATGGTGTGGACCTTCATGTTTATAATGGGATTTCACGTCCATCACGCTTCCTTGGATGATTGTTTATGCATTTTTATCAACAATAAATCACCAACATGCTAACATATTGGTTTTACTGTTTGTGATGCTTTTTCTTGTGCTACAAACTGTGAAGCCTAAGGTATTGTGGCAGAGAGATTTCAGCTGTGTATCGGAACTGCAGACATGTACCTGGAAATAAACTAAAAATTATTACCTAACTTTATTTTGTCAGGTGATAATTAAAAACTTTATCAATACTTCTCATAAACCAGTAACTAGTGAATACCGTGTCTGTATTTCAGACCAATTTTATGAAAATAATACTTGAGAACAGGCCTTGATTGTGAAAGATAAATACCACTTTCCACCAGAACACTGCACATGTCCACAAAGATGTTTTCATTATGAGAACATTGAGGAATTGGAAATACAAATTAATGGGGACATTGATGAATTGGAAATACAAATTATAACACCACCATCGACCCTGTTCACCAGATTTGGCACCATGTGACTGCCATCAGCTCACACATCTAGAGTAATCTGTGCCTTAAAAACATTTAGAGATTCCAATGAAGGCAATCCCTCTGTCAGGTTTCTTCTTAATGGATTGGTCTTCTTGATTTAATAATTCTTAGTATTTACTCTCCAAACAATATTGTACATCACTTTGTACCAAGGATGCGTTATCATGTCTTGACTGATGCTTTATTGCTTATACCCATATATATAACAAGCCAAAATAGCAGTGATGGTTAAGATGCTGTATGAGACAAGTTTCTGCATAATTTTTATCCAGTTTACTCTGAGAACAGATCAGGGTAAAATTAAATGAAAACAAGGAACAAAGGTGTGATGCTAATGGAAACATTAATGACCTCCAGCTAGCCAATGACTCTGTGATCTGATATGATGTACCTCCTGATCACATGCACATTCACTATGCTGCAACAATCACCTAAAATTACGTAGTGGCTAATGAGGGGAAGGCCTCTGAAGCTGTCAGTCGATTTGGCTCATATGTGGCAGATCGCTTGTGTACCATCTACAATGAAGTAGCCTAAGGTATTTGGAAGCACCCAAAATTAAGTAGAATCTTTCTTTTCAAGTCAACGCAATCAGATGACCTCCAAGTGCAAAACTGAGCTTCTTGCTTATTACACACACACACACACACACACACACACACACACACACACACACACTCTCTCTCTCTCTCTCTCTCTCTCTCTCTCTCTCTCTCTCTCTCTCTCTCTCTCTCTCTCATTCATTCAGTCACAAAAGCAAGCAGACCTCAAAGCACACATGACTGCCATCCAACCAGTTGTTTCAATTGTTTGACTGTACATTTAAGGCTGCTATGCAGTTGGTTCACAAGAAATTTTACGCACACTCTTTCATGTACTGCATGACAAGGGCGACTTCTGACCGCAGCAGATGTTTTTGTGTCCTTGATATTGGGTAGTGTAGGGATTTGCTGTAGTAAGACCGCTTGCCATTGAAGGCCTCTTCATTTATCTTATTGGCTCTTCATAACATTTGGAAAGTTATAGCTGGATGTCCATCGATCAAAGGAGGTGTACAAAAATGTTTAGAGAAATTCAGGAATACAGAAATACAGGTCACTTAGGAATGAAATAAATAGGAAGTACAGGGAAGCTAAGGCTAAATGACTGCATGAAAAATGAAGAAATTGAAAAAGAAATAAATGTTCGAAGGACTGATTCAGCATGTAGGAAAGCCAAAACAGTTCTTGATGAAATTAAAAGCAAGGGCAGAAACATTGAGAGCACAATGGAAATTTCACTGTAAATGCAGAGGAGAGAGTGGATAGGTGGAAAGAGTACTTTGAAGGCCTCTGTGTGAGGGAGGACTTGTCTGATGACATAGCAGAAGACGATACTGGGGTTGCCAGGGAAGAGATGGGGAAACAGTATTAGATTCAAAATTTAAAAGAGCTTCGGATGACTTAAGATCAGTTAAGGCAGAAGCAGCAGACAACATTCCAACAGAATTTCTAAAATCATCGAGGGGTAAGTGATGACAAAACAACTGTTCCTGTTGGTGTGTAGAATGTATGAGACTGGCGATATACTGTCGGAGTTTGGAGAAACATCATTGCAATTCAGAAGATAGCAAGAGCTGACAAGTGTTAGAAATATTGCATAATCAGCTTAACAGCTTGTGCATCCAGGTTGCTGACAACAGTAATATACAGAAGAATGGAATAGAAAATTGAGTATGTGTTAGATGATGATGGGTTTAGCTTTAGGAAAGGGGGATTTGTCCACCTGGAAAAATCTTTCGACAGTGTAGAATAGTGCAAGGTGTTCAAAATTCTGAGAAAAATAGGGGTACACTACAGGGAGAGACCGGGTAATATACAATATGTGCAAGAACCAAAGAGGAACAACAAGAATAGGAGACCAAGAATGAAGTGCTCAGATGAAAAAGGGTGTAAGACAAAGATGTAATTTTTCACCCACAATGATCGTTCTGTGCATCGAAGAAGCAAAGACAGAAATAAAAGAAAGGTTCAAGAGTAGGATTAAAATTCAATGTGAAAGGATATCAATGACAAAATTTACTGATGACATTCTATCCTTAGTGGAAGTGAAGAAGAATTACAGGATGTGTAGAATGGAATGCACATTCTAATGAGTACATAATATGGTTTTAGAACAAATAAAAGAAAGACGAAAGTAATGAGAAGTAGCAGAAATTAGAACAGTGCGAAACTTAACATCAGAATTAGGGCTCATGAAGTAGATGAAGTTCAGGAATTCTGCTACCTAAGCAGCAGAATAACCCATCATGAAAGGAGCAATGAAGACATGAAAAGCAAACTAGCACAGACAAGGCTGGCATTGCTGGCCAAGAGAAGTGTATTAGTATCAAGCTTAGGCATTAATTTTTGGATGAAATTTCTGAGACTATATGTTTGGAACACAGCACTGTATGGTAGTGAAACATGGATTGTGGGAAAACCACAACAGAAGAGAATTGAAGCATTTTTGATGTGATGCTACAGAAAGATGTTGGAAATTAGGTGGCCTGACAAGGTAAAAATGTAAGAGATTCTCTGTAGAATCGGCGAGAAATATATAGAAATACACGGAAAACACTGATAAGAAGAAGAGACAGGATGATAGGACATCTGTTAAGACAAGAGAGTAACTTCCGTGGTACTAGAGGGAGCAGTAGAGGGTAAAAACTGCAGAGGAAGACAGGGATTGGAATACATCCAGCAAATAATTGAGGACATAGGTTGCAACTGCTGCTCTGTGGTGAAAATCTTAGTACAGGAGAGGGATTTGTGGTGGGCTGCATGAAACCAAGTCAGAAGACTTAATGACTAAAAAAGAAAATCAAATAATGACTGCTGCTGCTGCTCGCAGTGTGGTTTCAGTTGCCTGAGACTACAGTCGTGTGAGAGTTTGTGTGTGTGTGTGTGTGTGTGTGTGTGTGTGTGTGTGTGTGTGTGTGTGTGTGTGTGAGTGAGTGTGTGTGTTGCCTATTTTTGACGAAGGCCTACTGGCCAAAAGATTTATTTGTGATGATCTTTTTGTTTTTCCTATCTGCGACTTGGCATCTCAGCTATATGTTAAGTAGCAACTTTCCTTTACATAATATTGTTAAAAAAAGTACACATAATTTACTCCTCATTCCTAATGGTCAGGTACAAAACATTAATTAATTAAACATATGTTATGTGATTGTTTGATGGACAAGATACCTGATTAGCTACAATGAAACGTCATTACATTCTCTTCAAGCGCCCACAGACAGAAACATTTATTAAGTGGCTGATACTTTTAAGCAGAAAGCAATATTCGACATCACAGTGGCAGTTTCTGTAACAAGCAACTGAAATATGCCGCCACATATGATGTCCCAGATTATATAAAAAAAGTAGTGAATAACATTAGTATCGTCTAAATATTTTGTCTTTTCCCTAGCTTTTATCACATCAGTATGGGGGTCTGCTTTTTGGGGATATGGCAAATTTTATTTATTTTTTAACATTGTGGCTTGATATCCTTCCAGATGCCACACTCGTCGAGGTAGCCCAAAGGAGGGAAATCATATGCTCCATCTTTCTACAAGTTGTGTATACTTTGCTTTGTATACGATCATGATTTAACCGTTTGTGTATTATATTCCCTGAGGCTGAATTTCTACATCCACATCTACATGAATACTCTGCAAATCCCATTTAAGTGTCTGGTAGAGGGTTCATCGAACCACCTTCAGAAATGTGTATTATTCCTATCTTGTATAGCGCGTGGAAAGAATGAAAACTGGTATCTTTCCTTACTAGCTCTGATTTCCCATATTTTATCATGGTGATCATTTCTCCCTATGTAGGTCGGTGACAGCAAAATATTTTCAAATTCAGAGGCGAAAGTTGGTGATTGGAATTTCATAAGAAGATTGCATCGCAACGAAAAATACCTTTGTTTTAATGATGTCCAGTTCAAATCCTGTATCATTTCAGTGACACTTTCTCCCCTATTTCGCGATAATACAAAATGTGCTGCCCTTCTTTGAACTTTTTTGATGTACCCCATGAGTCCTATCTGGTAAGCATCCTACACTATACAGTAGTATTCTAAAAGAGGATGGGCAAGCATAGTGTAGGCAGTCTCCTTAGTAGATCTGTTACATTTTCTAAGTGTCCTGCCAATAAAACGCAGTTTTTGGTTAGTCTGCCCCACAACATTGTCTGTGTGTTCCTTCCAATTTAAGTTGTTTGTAATCGTAATTCCTAGGTATTTAGTTGAATTTACGGCCTTAAGATTTGACTGATTTATCGTGAAGTTTAACAAATATCTTTTAGCACTCATTTGGATGACCTCACACTTTTTGTTATTTAGGGTCAACTGCCGATTTCCACACTATTAAGATATCTTTTCTAAATCATTTTGTAATTTGTTTTGATCTTCTGATGACTTAGTCAATAAACAGCAGTATCATCTGCAAACAACGTATGAAGGCTGCTCAGATTGTCTCCCAAATCGTTTATATAGATAAGGAACAGCAAAGGTCCTATAACACTACCTTGGGGAACATCAGAAATCACTTCTGTTTTACTCGACTACTTCTCATCAGTTACTATGAACTGTGACCTTTCTGACAGGACATCACAAATCCAGTCACATAACTGAGACACTATTCCATAAGCACGCAATTTCACTACAAGCCACTTGTGTGGTATAGTGTTAAAAGCCTTCCGGAAATACAGAAATACGGAATCTTGAAATCCCTTGTCAGTAGCACTCAACACTTCATGTGAATAAAGAGCTAGTTGTGTGTCACGAGAATGATGATTTCTCAATTCCAAGTTGACTGTGTGTCAATAAACTGTTTTCTTCAAGGTAATTCATAATGTTCGAGCACAATATATGTACAAAATTCTGCTGCGTATCGACATTAATGATATGGGCCTGTAATTTAGTGGATTACTCCTTTGGAGACCAGCCCAACATTGGCCTAAAAAGTATGAGAAACAACCAAAAAATACCACATAGCAGGTGGGGATTCTGGCTTACAGTTGTTAATCTGCCGCCCAGATTCTATCCAGCCTTCATGCAAGCTGGCATGGTCATAATTTCTCTATACCACGGATACTCAACCCATGGATCGTCATCAGCCGTTCAATCACCATGGCTTTAAGAGTCAGTCTTTCAGAACTTTTGCCAGAAATCCATTTCTGTAAAATACCAGTTTGTTGACTGAGAGTTTTGCATGGTATTCGTAGGCGGTAAATCTGACAACACCCTCTCCATCTCTTTTGTCCTGACCTGCATTTCACTGCACTGTGAGTGGGTGTTGGGGATTGTGGTAAGCAGAAATTCACTCGGGGTTTGCTGTGGAATGAGGTGCAGTGTGCAGTGCCGGACCAGAGAGGTGGGGAGGAGGGGTGCACCGCGCTCTGCATCCAGAGCACAGATCTCAGTTTTTGAGTTACTGCGAAACAACAATATGAACAATGGAAGAAATAATTGAATTTCAAAGTCACATTTCCTTGAAGTCAGAAGACAATGAAAATAACTTTTGGAAATTAGAGTAGGTTTTTACACTCACTACCATTATAAAAGTGGCATTTTATTATTTTTGGATTAATTTATCTGTATGAGGCTGCATTTTTAATGATGAACATAGTGAAATGTAAGTGTAGAAATAAACTTGCTGATTCTCGTATTTCAGACTATGTAAGGTTGGCTGTGACAAGTCATTCACCAGATTATAATAAACCTACCAATGATATGCAAATCCAGGTATCTCGCGAAAATTTTTTCAGCATATATGATTATGCATATTTTAATTTTTTTCACGTGTGTAATGTCTTATATATCCAATAGCCAGTCTACAGCTTCTGATGGAGAGAAAATTACCTTTTATGTAGTTTGTGTAATTAAAATTGTTAATTTTGGCTACAATGTTGATTTGTGCTTAAAGCTTCATGAATTTTTAAGCCAACAGATCTCTAAATGGGCTATATGATCTCAAGCCTAAAAAAAGTTGAGCATCTCTGTGCTGTATGAACAGATCGTTATTGCAGTCCAAATACAAACTACTTTATCAGGAGCACAGACTTAATTTTGTCTATTGTTTCAGTCTGCATTGATTTTAAGCAACATTTTCTATACAGTTAAGCTTCTGTTTCTAAAGTCATCAGGCAATTCATTGTTTCCTGCAGACATATTTGTGAATCAGAATAATTGCGCACGGGACTTCATGTTCGGAAGGGGTAACCTCTGGAGATTTGCATGCTAACCATAGTCCTTGTGCAGTATATTTTCATTTGAGTCTGAACATGGATGTCACGAAGTTGAGTGTGAACAACCTTGCCAGTCTCAGAACTGCAAGAATTAATAAGTGTGAAAAGCTAAGTGAATTGTATGTGATAGAGGCAGAAGGGTAGTGACGAAAAATAGGCAGGCCAGAAAATGAAAGATGTTGAAAAATAAAAGAAAGTGAATAGTTACTGCAAAGAAATGCTGAGACTGAAGAAATTAACGTATATTAAGGTCAGGTGGGTGGTGAGAACGAAGGACACATTGTGGCACCAGTTCTCACCTGCGGAGTTCTGAGAAACTGGTGACTGGAACAAGAATCCAGATGGCACGTGTGGCAGAACAGGCACTGAGGTCACAACTGTAATGTTGTAGAGCATGTTCTGCAACAGGATATTGTGTGTTGCAAATGGCAACTTCTGCCTATGCCCATTCCGTCTAATTAATAACTTGACGATGACTATGCCGATGTGAAAGGACGAACAGTGCTTGCATAACAGCTGGTATATGATGTGTTGTTTCACAGGTGACTCTTCCTTAGATAGTATATGTTTTCCCAGTTACAGGTCTGGTATACGGCAGTAGGAGGGTACATAGGGCTATTCCTACAGTGGTAACGTCCCAGGGGTAGGAGTTATAGGATAGGGAGATAGGTGCAAAAGGAGCATAGTGTCTGACAGGGATATTGCAGAGGTTGGGAAGGTGGCGAAAAGCTGTTCTATGTGCAGTGGGAAAAATGTCTGACAGAACATACCTCATTTCAGGTCATGATTTGAGGAAATCATAGCCATGTCAGAGTAGCTGATTAATACATTCAAGACCAGGATAATACTGAGTGACAAGTGGAGTACTTCTAAGTTATTTTTTGGAGGGATCAGCAGTATCAGGATTGGGTGTGATAGCCCAGAAAATCTGCTCTGCTTTTTAACTGCTTCAGTGAAGGGTGAGGAGAGAATGGTGGTCTGTTACTGTGAAGTGTATGCATTTGGACAAATATGTTTGCCACGAATGCCAAGGATATATGGGAGGGAATGTTTGACATGGAAAGGATGGCAACTGTGAAAATGTAAATGCTGTTATTTGTTGGTAGGTTTAATGTGAAAAGAAGTGTCGCTGACTGTCAGTGAGGATGAGATTAATATCAAGGAAAGTGGCTTGGAATTCAGAATAGGACTATGTGAAAGTTAGCTGCGAGAATATATATAGAGATTCGAAAAATTTTAACATGTCAGCCACATCATGAGTCCATATGGCAAAGATGTCGTCAATGTATTTTAACTGAACCAGCGGCTGAAGGCTTATGGATCATAGGGAAACCCCCTCCAAGCGGCTCATGAAGAGGTTGGCTTAGGAAAGAGCCATCGTGGTTCCCATGGCTGTGTCCTTGATCTGTTTGTATGTCTGCCCCTCAAAGTTAAAGTAGTTGTTGGTAAGTTTAAAGTTGATTAAGACGAGCAAGAAGGATGTCAGAGGTTTGGAATCAGCTGTGCATGACTGAGGAAATGTTCAGCAGCAGGCAGACATTTTACTTGGTAGGTGGAATCAATGGTTACAAGCAAGGTGTGTGTTATGGTAGTGGGACAGATATAGATTTCAGACGATCTAGGGAATGGTTGGTTCTCTTATATTTATATAGAAGGGAAGTCTTTGTACTATAGGTTGTAGGAGTTGATCAACTAAGGCAGTTATATGTCTGATGGGTCTTTGAAGCCAACAACTAGAGGATGGTCAGGATGCTTGGGTTTGTGGATCTTAGTAAGAAGGTAAAAGGTGAGAGTTCATGCTTTAGGTGGGTTTTAGAAGTTCTATGGATTGGGGTGTTAGTACTTGCGAGGGACTTGAAGTTTTAAGGAGGGACTGCAGGTCTGCAGGTAAGTTTGAATCACAGGGATTAGCCCTTGACTGCAGATGCTGTACGTAGAGGCGTCAGACAGCTGGCATAGACCTTCATGTACATACTCCCATCGGTCCCACAAACCCAATCATCCTGGCTGTCCCATAATTGCTGGCTTCAGAGGACCCATGAAATGTGTATCTGCCTTAGTTGCTCAACAGCTGCTATCCATAGTACAAAGACATCCCTCCTATATTAAAGACACCAACCACTTCCTAGATCACCTGAAATCTGTGCCCATCCCACTACCACCATTGATGCCACCTCCTATGTACATGGTCTGTTGGTGTACTGAACATTTCCTGAGTCATGCACACCTGATTCCAAACCTATCACATTCTTCCTGCTCTCCTTGATCAACTTTATACTTACCAACTACTATTTTACCGTTGAGGAATGGACAGACGCGCATAGACAGAGCAGGGGCACAGCCATTTGAATCAGCCTGGCTCCTTACTATGCCCCTCTTGATGGGCCACTTGGAGGGGGGGCTTGGCTATGATGCATAAGCCTTCAGCCCCTGGTTCAGTTGGAATACATTGACAATATCTTTAGCATATGGGGCCCAGATGCGGCTGACATGTTACAATTTTTGGTATCTCTAACATTCTCCCAGTAAATTTCATATGGTCCTCTTCTAAATCCCATGCCTTGTTCCTTGACATAGATCTCATCCTCGCCAAAGGTCAGTGACACACTTCTTTTCACAATAAATCTACCACCAAACAACAGTATCTACATTTTAACACTTGCCATTCTTTCCATGTCAAACATTCTCTCCGATACAGCCTTGGCATTCGAGGCAAACATATTTGTCCAGATGCAGACTCGTTAACAGCAATACACCACCATTCTCACCTCACCCTTCACTGGATGTAGTTATACCACCAGCCCAGTTCAAAAGCAGATTTCCTGGGCTATCATATCCAAGCATGATACTGCTGATCCCTTCAAAAAATAACTTCAGTGTACTCCACTTGTCACTCAGTACTATCCTGCTCTGGAATGTATCAATCAGCTACTTCAACAAGGCTATGATTTCCTAAAATCATGACCTGAAATGAGGTATGTTCTGTCCGACATTTTGCCCACCACATGTAAAATAGCTTTTCGCCATCTTCTCAATCTCCACAATACCCTTGTCAAGCCATATGCTCATTTTGCACCTATCTTCCTACCCTATGAATCCTATGCCTGTGATGTTCCCACTGTAAAACTTCACCTGTGCACTTTCTTACCACCACCCATACCAGACCTGTAATTGGTAGAACATGTACTATCAAAGGGAGAGTCACATGTGAAACGACACGTCTTATGTGTTAGGTAAACACTGTTCAGCCTTTACATCGGCGTGACCACCACCAAGTTATCATTGAGGATAAACAGGCCTAGGCAGAGGGTGTATACCTGCAGCACACAATATCCTGTTGCAGAGCATGCTCTACAATATGACACTTGTGATCTCGATGCCTGTTTCACCACATGTGCCATTTGAATTTTTTCCCCCAGACACCAGTTTCTCAGAACTCTGCAGGTGGGAACTGGCACCACAATATTTCCTTGGTTCTTGGCAACCACCTGGCCCTAATTTACATTAATTTCGTCAGTCTCAGAATTTATTTCCACTAACTATTCCTTTCATCACTCCCTTTTAGTTTCCTACATCTTTCATTTTCTGAACTATCTTTTTTGCTGTGACCCTCCTACATCCATTACTTACAATTCTCTCAGCTTTTCACTCTTATTAATTCATGTTTGATGTTTTGGCAGTAATCTCTTTCTTGTTTATTACCCTATCCTCCAAATTAAACTCTCAGGCTTCCGAATCTTGTACACTGCAGTCCCTGACAATCAGTCTTTCCTTCTCATGCCACCCAGTAAGTCACCACTGATCTCGGGTTCTGGGTTGACTTTTTCCAAACTCTGCCTCTTTTCCTGAACCTCACCAGTCCTACTCCTTCACCCCTCTTCCTTCCTCTCAACCCTCCCCCCTGCCAGTCCGGGGGTTAGAATAGGTCCAAGGTATTTCTGCCTGTCGTAAGAGGCAACTAAAAGGAATCTCTCACCTTTTGACCTGTATGTGATGGTCCCCTGTAGGGTTTGACCTCCATTTTTCAAAATTTTCCCAAAGAGCGATCCAATTGGGGAAGGGCGCCTTACATGGTGCATAGTGTCCGTCATGCGCTGAGACCTCTCGCATCCTTGGTCAACGTGGATCTGCAACTCCGGTCATTCTCCAGCTGTTGGGCGAGATCACCCTCCTGTGCGCATTTTCCTCCATCCTCTGTTCAGTATCGCTTTCTGCACTGTCGATGATAATGGACTTCTTAGCTCGTTTGCGCCTGATAGACAGCATGGTAGCCAGTCCATTGTGGTGGGGCCGCCATAGACCCTGTTGGTTGTAGCCCCTGACCACACAGAGATTGCTTTGCTGATGCCTGTGTCATTAACTCCCCACATACGCCAAGGATTAGATGTCAGTTACCCTTGGGCATGGGCCATCCTGCCAGGTGGCCTTTGCTGCGACTAAGTGGGTGCCCGTGGGGTCGGAGTGGGTGGCATCATGGCGGTTGACATGCCATGAAGTGTAGTATTTCATCTCTTGCTGGTGGTGAAACACCAGCAGTCCCTAAGCAGTCAAGGTCTAACTTCAAGAAATACTAAGAAATACGACCACAAATCATCCTCCCCCCTCCCCCCCATCATACCATGGGAGGAACACCAGGCTAAGGATGACAGCAAAGCTTATTCACCCTGGTACCTCGTATGTACAAGAGTTATGGGGAATCTTTCTTGTCAATGAAACCTCAATTTTTTGGTGCAACATTTAGAGGACAAGCTTGGGGAGGTGGAGGGCTTGTCCAAGATGCGGTCAGGGTCAGTCTTGATCAAAACACCATCCTCTGCCTCTGCCTAGTCACAGGCGCTACTCGCCTGTGACAAGTTGGGGGATGTTTCTGTTTCCATCACGCCCCATAAGAGCTTAAATATGCTCCAGAGTATCACATTTCACAGGAACCTTTTTTTGCAATCTGACGACGAGCTGCCCATCAATTTAGAGCGGCGAGGTGTCCCTTTTGTTCAGCGCATCCACCGTGGTCCGAGGGATAATCAGGTTTCAACCGGTGCCTTCATCTTGGCCTTCGAGGGTGAACACATTACCTGAGTAGGTGAAGGTGATGGTTTACCACTGTGATGTAAAACCCCGATGCAGTGCTTTAAGTGCTGGGAGTTCGGGCATATTTCTTCCCACTTTACTTCTAGTGTCACCTGTCAGGGTTGTGGACGTCCTTCACATCCCAATACTTCCTGTGCCCCACCTCCCATCTGTGTCAGCTGCAGAGAACACCATCCACCTTGCTCGCCAGACTGCAGGATTCTCCAGAAAGAAAGAAAAATAATGAAATGCAAGATCCTGGACCAACAGACTTACACTGAGGATAAGAGAAACTATGAGAGGCTACATCCTGAGCATATGAGTCAACCTGCGCTGCTACTATGACAATGGGTCTACCATCTTCCATTCCGCCGCATACAATTGGCTCTCAGATCCACCAGACTCCACCTGCTCCCCTTATTGGGGAGTGAGCAGGGCGGCACTTCCCTCCCTGTTGCTCCTGCACAACCTACTTCAGGAGGAAACCCCCACCCAAACCATCAGATCACAATGGCAAAGCTGACACCCGCCAGGGACTGAAGCAACCACAGGTAACTGGTCGTAGGGCTTCACAATTCTCCTCAGTCCCTGAAACTGAATCATTGAAGCCCTCCCAGCTGGACAAACCTAAGAAGCAGTGAGAGAAACCTGAAAATAAAAAGAACCCCAAGAACCGGGACACTGCGGTGGCACCCACACCACCACTACCTAAAAGCTGTGTGTCAGAGGATGAGGTGGAGATTCTCTTATCCGCTGAGGACGTAGATCTCGCGGGGCCCTCAGACACACTGGATGCCATCACACAGGTACTCGTCTCGTGGCAGCAGGTCACGCTGAGGTGTAGACTGCCTCATTGAATGTTTCATGCCTTCCCAGTCTCACGATTATGTAATCCTCCAGTGGAATTGCGGAAATTTTTTTCACCACCTGGCTGAGCTACGGCAACTGTTAAGCTTTACACCTGCTTTCTGCATTTCCCTCCAAGAAACTTGGTTCCTGGCAGTGAGGAACCCTGCCCTCCGCGGCTATAAGGGATATTACAGGAACCATAGCGACTAAAATCGAGTGTCAGGTGGTGTTTGTATCTAAGTTCTTAACTCAGTATGTAGTGAATCAGTGCCCCTTCAAACCCTTCTTGAAGCTGTGGTTGTCAGCATAAGGATGACACAGGAAATAACTATCTGCAATGTACATCTCCCTCCAGATGGTGCAGTACCCCTGAACGTATTGGCTGTGCTGATTGATCAACTCCGTAAACCTTTCCTACTTTTGGGAGATTTTGACGCGTAAACCTTTTTGGGGTAGTGCTATGTGTACTGGCCGAGGTAGGGAGGTTGAAAATTTACTGTCACAACTCGACCTCTGTCTCTTAAATGCAGATGACCCCATACATTTCAGTGTGGCACATGGCACATGTTCGGCCATTGATCTCTCAGTTTGCAGCCCTGCCTTCTCTCAGCTATCCATTGGTGAGGACATGACAGCCTGTGCGGTAGTGACCACTTCCTCATTTTCCTGTCACTTCCCTGGCATCATGCCCACAGACTCCTACCCAGATGGGCTTTAAACAAGACAGACTCAGAAGCCTTCACCTCTGCTGTCATCGCTGCATCTCCCTCACATGGTGCCATCAATGTTGTAGTTGAGCAGGTCAGTACAACAATTGTTTCTGCGACAGGAAACGCAACCCTCACTTTTTATGGTGCCCCTGGCGAAAGACAGTCCCATGGTGGTCGCTGCAAGTTGCTGAGGCAATTAGTGTGTCAGCGAGCTCTACAGCGACATAAGCGGCACCCTTCCCGAGAGCACCTAATAGCCTTTAAGCGGCTCCGTGCCCTCGTTTGCTAGCTTATAAAATGTTGTAAACAGGAGTGTTAGGAGACGTATATGTCGACCATTGGGTGCCATAAGTCACCTTCCCAAGTCTGGACGAAGATCAGATGTCTTTTTGAGTACCAGACCCCCGTATTGAGGAGAATGGCGTTCTGCAGGGCTCCGTATTGAGTATGTGCCTATTTTTAGTGACTTTTAACAGTCTAGCAGCAGCTGTAGGGCTGTCGGCCTCACCTTCTCTGTATGCGGACGACTTCTGCATTTCATACTGCTCCTCCAGTACTGGTGTTGCTGAGTGGCGCCTACAGGGAGCCATTCACAAGGTGCAGTCATGGGCTCTAGCCCACGGCTTCCGGTTTTTAGCCGTGAAGTCGTGTGTCACGCATTTCTGTTGGCATCCCACCATTCATTCAGAACCAAAACTGTACCTTAATGACAAACCACTCACTGTAGTGGAAACGTATCGATTCTTAGGACTGGTTTTCGACGCCCGATTGACTTGGTTATCTCACCTTCATCAGCTTAAGTGAAAGTGCTGGCAGCACCTCAGTGCCCTCCACTGCCTGAACAACACCAACTGGGGTGCAGATCGCTCTATGCTGTTGCAGCTCTACAGAGCCCTTGTTCAATTCTGCCTTGACTATGGGAGTCTGGTTTACAGTTCGACGGCACTCTCACCTAGGCTGCAGATTCGTCTGGAGCTTTTGCATGGCCCTAAGGACTCCGTTAACCCTGCGGCTCTCTGCTATCAGTTCCTCTAGATTCTTGACATGTGCCAGGGCTGATGGTCACGTAGGCTTTGCATATGTTCATGAAGGACGTATTGAACAGGACTCCTTGCCAGATGGCTGCAGTGTTTTCACTGCAGAGCAAGTGGCCATATCTTGTGCTCTTGAGCACATGTGCTCATGCCCTGGTGAGTCATTTCTCCTGTGTACTGACTCCTTGAGCAGCCTACAAGCTATCGACCAGTGCTACCCTCGCCATCCTTTGGTATCGTCCATTCAGGAGTCCATCTATGCCGTGGAACAGTCCAGTTGTTCAGTGGTGTTTGTGTGGACCCCAGGACATGTTGGAATCCCAGGCAACAAACTTGCTGACAGGCTGGCCAAACAGGCTACGTGGAGACTCCTTCTGGAGATGGGCATCTCCAAATCTGGCCTGTGTTCTGTCTTACGCCACTGAATTTTTCGGCGGTTGGAGACAGAATGACACAACAGTACGCACAACAAACTACGTGTCATTAAGGAGACTACAAATGTGTGGAAGTCCGCCATGCAGTCCTCTGGCAGGGAATCAGTTGTCCTCACCAGCTCCGCATTGGCCGTAAGTAGCTAACGCATGGTTACCTTCTTTGTCATGATGACCCATCTCTGTGTCACTGTGCCTCACAAATGACGGTCATCCACCTCTTGCTGGACTGCCCACTTTTAGCTGCTCTGCGGTGGACTTTTAACTTTCTCAGCACCTTTCGTTCGGTGATGGGTGACAATGCCTCAACAGCAGCTGTAGTTTTACGTTTTATTCGTGAGGGAGGGTTTTATCATTTGATCTAAGTTTTAGCGCGTGTCCTTTGTCCCTCTGTGTCCTCTACCATTGTGCTTTTACGGTAGAGGTTTTAATGTGTTGCAGAGTGGCTGGCTTCTCCTTTTTATTCTCATGGTCAGCCAGCCATGGTAATCTGCTCTCTTGCTTTGATCTCTTCTACATGTTTCCTGCATCTTCTGTGGTTTTCCTGTCTGATTTTGTCCATTTTAGTGTTTGTTGCCCTTCTGTCATTCTTGTGGTTTCTCCTTTCTTCCAGCTGTGTTTTGTATGTCTCGATGATTTTACTCCCACCCTTGTGGAATTATTTTAATCGGAACGAGGGACCGATGACCTTGCAGTTTTGTCCCACCCCACCCCTCCCCTCTTTTAAACCAACTGACCAATCCTCAACCCATCTGCCAGGAGGAGGAACCACTGGTTCCAAAAGCTCGCATACTTCAATACCTTTTATATGCATGTTCCCTTGCAGCCACCTGATGAGTAGATTTTTTATCTATCCAGTAAACATTTTTTTTCCCATATAAGTAATTTAAGACTTTTGGACTGGTACCATTGGGAGGAAGAGTAAGTTCAGTGTCACCAAAACTGTTTACAAGAAACATAGTCTTGTAGTTTAGTTAATTGAAACACTTTCACCATGTGACAAATTGAACTTCTCATTTTCGCTCTTCACGAATAAATTTTCTTACTTGGTATGTTACATGAGTTTGTGAAACATTAGTGATTGATGAACATTTTTAGTTCTTTGCCCCATTAGCATGACTGTGTGTTTGCTGAGCACCCTACTGTGGCAAGTTTGAGTGTATGCTGTATAAAGCATGATTTTATGCTGTGTTAAACATGACTTCATTTAACAGTCTAAATGTGTCTGCATTAAATGTCAGCCTTTTGATAATCTGCCATGAGACATGCTAGAGCATTGTTTTTACAGGCAAAAACTTTATAGGTGGATTCAATGTCGCCATTAAATTTCACCATTATTTTTGTTAAAAAAGGTCCAAAACATGTCATAGACATAATGGGTTGGTCTTGATATACCTACATACAATAAATTTTCTGCTTCATTTCTCTTAGAGTTCTAGACATCTGTGTGAACTACTGACTCTTTCGTTAGAGGAATTGCTGCAGGCTCAGTTTGATGTACTCACTGAATTAAAACATTTTCCAGATCAGCAAACCTCTAGTTACCATTTTCTCACCCTTCTCTACCTCTTCACCGAGTGAGCTGGCACATTGGCTAGCACACTGGAGTCGCTTCAGGAGGACAACGGTTCAAACCCACATCCAACCATCCTGATTTAGATTTTCCGCGATTTCCCTAAATCGCTTCTGGCAAATGTCAGGATGGTTCCTTTGAAAGGGCACAGTCCACTTCATTCCCTAACTTTATGGGACTGATCTCGCTGTTTGGTCCCCTCTCCCAAATCAACCAATCTATCTCTTCAACAGCAATTCCTTTCATTTGATAACAGTGCTTTGTGCAATTCTCAGTTACCGAAAATTTATTTTTCATATTTCGTGGTATTTGTTTTGAGAATTATTGAGTTTTGTTTATTTTGCGCAAATATGTGACATAAGACATATAGTAGCTAATTGAAGACAGAATGTAACTTGGTTAGACACTGGACTCGCATTCGGGAGGACGACGGTTCAATCCTGCATCCGGCCATCCTGATTTAGGTTTTCCGTGCTTTCCCTAAATCACTCCAGGCAAATGCCGGGATGGTTCCTCTGAAACGGCACGGCCGACTTCCTTCTCCATCCTTCCCTAATCCGATGAGACCGATGACCACGCTGTCTGGTCTCCTTCCCCAAAAAAAAAAAACAACCAACAACACTTTCCCTTGTGCTATCTGCTAAGTTGTTTGTTACATGCTGACAAGTTGGTTTTCTGGTCTTGAAAATGTGCTGCTGCTGGATGTATAGTGCACTATGTGCTAAAGAAACAAATTAAGTTGGAAATACTTTTATAGTGTCTCATTGGAACTAAGTGGTGAATGCACACTTTGTGTGGGAAAGATTTAAAGAAGGGCGTAAAAGTGGTTTTGTTCCGCTGGTGCCCATCCCAACCATATTTAAGAATATTTTAACTTTTCTATTGTAACAAAATCATTTCTCAAGCTGAAATCTAGAAGACTACATCCACAACATTCTTTATACCTTGTTGTTGTTGTTGTTGTTGTTGTTGGTGGTGGTGGTGGTGGTGGTGGTGGTGGTCTTCAGTCCTGAGACTGGTTTGATGCAGCTCTCCGTGCTACTCTATCCTGTGCAAGCTTCTTCCTCTCCCAGTACCTACTGCAGCCTACATCCTTCTAAATCTGCTTAGTGTATTCATCTCTGGGTCTCCCTCTATGATTTTTACCCTCCACGCTGCCCTCCAGTACTAAATTGGTGATCCCTTGATGCCTCAGAACATGTCCTACCAACCGATCCCTTCTTCTAGTTAAGTTGTGTCACAATCTCCTCTTCTCCCCAATTCTATTCAATACTTCCTCATTAGTTATGTGATCTACCCATCTAATCTTCAGCATTCTTCTGTAGCACCACATTTCAAAAGCTTCCATTCTCTTCTTGTCTAAACTATTTATCGTCGATGTTTCACTTCCATACATGGCTACACTCCATACAAATACTTTCAGAAACGACATCAATACTTGATGTTAACAAATTTCTCTTCTTCAGAAACGCTTTCCTTGCCATTGCCAGTCTACATTTTAGTTCCCTCTCTACTTCGACCATCATCAGTTATTTTGCTCCCCAAATAGCAAAACTCCTTTACTACTTTAAGAGTCTCATTTCGTAATCTAATTCCCTCAGCATCACCCGACTTGATTCGACTACATTCCATTATCCTCGTTTTGCTTTTGTTTATGTTAATCTTATACCCTCCTTTCAAGACACTGTCCATTCCGTTCAACTGCTCTTCGAAGTCCTTTGCTGTCTCTGACAGAATTACAGTGTCATCGGCGAACCTCAAAGTTTTTATTTCTTCTCCCTGGATTTTAATGCCTACTCCGAACTTTTCTTTTGTTCCCTTTACTGCTTGCTCAATATACAGATTGAATAGCATCGGAGAGTGGCTACAACCCTGTCTCACTCCCGAGACATCCGACTGAAACAAGTCGAGGGTACAGTTATGGGCACCCACATGACACCATCCTATGCCAACCTATTCATGGACCATCTAGAGGAATCTTTCCCGAAAATCCAGAATCCTAAACTGCTCATCTGGTTCAGATTCATTGATGACATCTTTACTATCTGGATTGAAGGTGAGGGCACCCTATCCACATTCCTCCAGAACCTCAACAACTTCTCCCCCATTTGCTTCACCTGGTCCTACTCAATGCAACAAGACAATTTCCTAGATGTTGACCTCCACCTGAGATGGCTACATCACTACCTCCATCCATATCAAACCTACTAACCACCAGCAATACCTCCACTTTGACAGCTGCCACCCATTCCATACCAAGAAGTCCCTTCTGTACAGCCTAGCCACCTGTGGTTGTCGCATGTGCAGTGACAAGCAGTCCCTCTCTAAATATACCGAGGGTCTCACTGAAGGCTTCACTGACCGTAATTATCCTCACAACCTTGTACAAAAACAGATCTCCTGTGCCTTATCTTTCTAGTCTCCCACCACCTCCCAAAGTTCCACAGTCCAGCCACATAGGAGCATTCCCCTTGTAACTCAGTACCATCCGGGACTGGAGCAACTGAATTACATTCTTTGCCAGGGTTTCGATTACTTCTTGTCATGCCCTGAAATGAGAAATGTCCTGTCCACTATCCTTTCAACCCCTGCTACAGTGGTATTCTGTCGTCCGCCGAACCTACACAATATACTTCTCCATCCTTGCATAACCCCTGCTCCCAATCCCTTTTCTCATGGCTCATACCCCTGTAATAGACCTTGATGCAAGACCTGTCCCTTACATCCTCCTACCACCACCTACTCCAGCCCGGTCACTTAACATCACGTATCCCATCAAAGGCAGGGCTACCTGTGAAACTACTCTTGTGGTTTACAAGCTAAGCTGCAACCACTGTGCTGCATTCTATGTAGGCATGACAACCAACAGGCTGTCTGTCCGCATGAATTGGCCACCGACAAACTGTGACCATCCTGTGGACCACGCTGTTACTGAACGCGCTGCCAAACATGATATCCCTCATCTCAATGACTGCTCCATGGCCTGTGCCATATGGATCCTTCCCACCAACACCAGCTTTTCTGAATTGCACAGGTGGGAACTTTCCCTGCAATACATCCTTCATTCCCGTAACCCTCCTGGCCTCAACCTTCGTTAGTCACTGTCCTCACCCATCTGGCCACCTCCCTGTTCCCATTCCAGCACTACACAACTGGCACACCCAGTCTTTCAATTTGTTTTTATTTCTCTCCTTTCCGTTACTTACCCCCCCCCCCCCCCTCCCCCCCACCTTCTCTCCTGCCCTCCGTCCAAACTGCAGCACTTCACTGTCCGCCACCCCCACCATACTATCCCTCCCCCTCCCCACCCCAGCCTCCTCCATACGCCCACCCTGTTGCCACTTTCGTCATGCACTGATACTGCTGCTGCTGCTTGCAAGGGTGATTTCAGTTATCTGAGATTGCAGACGTGTGTGCAAGTAGTGTTTGCATGTGCGTGTGTTGTGAGAACCTTTTTGTTTTGCCTCTCTGCGACTCACCATCTGCACTATATGGTAACAACTTTCCTTCTCATAATATTGTTACATTCCATCCTGGATTTTCCATTGTTTGATTTTTAATATAACACTTTTTTAAAATGGACTGAAAAGTATTAAATAATATCTGGTAGCCCCATACAGGTTCCTAATGCCGTACAGAAAGTCCTGAAAATTTGTGCTTGTGAATTTTTTATGATAATATCTGTAAAATTGTAAACGGAACACACATGGCACATGCATAGGGTAATCGTAAGGAGTGTAGAAAGTGACTGTCGTTGAGGAAAATCGCAGTACTGTTTGTATTATTTGAAGTTCAATAAAATTGTTAACAACTTAGGTGAACTATTGATGCATTACTTATGTATTGCATGCATACTATGTTTTACATTTTAAATTTTATGAGTATTGTTGTAGGTATTAAAAATTAACAAGCACAAATTTTCAGGATCATTCGTATGGTATTAGGAATGTGTATGGGGCTGGGAGAAATTATCTCATACATTTTAGTCAGTTTTAAAAACATATTATATTAGAATGTTTTTCTTATCTTAAATAATTATTTTTAATTTAAATTTATTGAGGCTCTGTCTCTCTCTTCCACCAGTTAACACCCAACATTAATTATTTATTTATGTATCTATTTTTGTAAATGCTGAGGTGACGTGAACATAAACTAAATATTATACATTTTTTTAAAATTGGTGACTTGATCTGTTGCATTTGAAGAATACTCTGCCACTTGTAGGCTGTATTTTTCCACGAATACTTATCATTTGTTGATTTCTTTGCTTAATATAGTTTCATAATAAGAATCATCCTTGCAGATATTGTGTATTGCATTGAATTTATCTTGAGGATCACTTCTTATTCATAAGATTTCTCTCTTTCATATACAGGGTAATTTTTTCTACCGTGTACAAACTCTAGGGATTGATTCATGAGAGGATACAGAACAAAAAAGGTATAATGAATTTGTCTGGAACTGCATGATGCTAGAGACCATTTATTCAATCATACATTGTTACAGAGACTGTGGTCTAATATGTGCTGCACCATGCAGCCACAGTTACAGTATACATGGTTTCCTCTTTGAGGGTGGTACCATTCTTTATACATCATGCCCTAGTGCTCTCTCATGCCATATTGATAGCCAGTTTTGCGTCCATCCACTTCTCTTGCTGATTCACCTTGTAGTGGGTGTGATACATTGTTGTACACAATGGTTCCATATTCGAATCGAGAGCTTGCCGACATGATGTTTACTTGCGGAAAGGCAAATGGCAAATGGCAACAGGTGGCGGGCAGCAAGCACAGCATTCAGTGTTTGCAACAGTGTTTCACCATTTGTCTGAGATAGGGTCGTTTCAGGAAACAGGAAATCATGAAGGATGTACCCGAAATGTTTGGACACCAGACTTTGAGGAAAATGTGATTAACACTGTGGAAGGCGACAGCCGCGTCACTACCAGGCGGTTGGCCTGCCAGCACGGGGTAAGCCAGACAACCGTGTGGAATATTCTCCATGACAATTGTTACTACCCTTATCCCTTGTAGCATTTGCAGGGCTTACTAGTGACAGACTTTCCACATTGGGAGCAGTTTTGTCACTGGTTTCTTCACCAGGCAACCACGATTCCAGAATTTGTGTCATTCATCCTATTCACAGACGAGGCCACATTTATGCATAGAGTTATCTTAAACTTTCCTAACAGTCATCTGTGTGATAGTATGCAGAACCCCCATGGCACGGTGACAGTGAATCATCAGTGTCAGTGCAGCTGGAATGTGTCAACCAGGATAATTGGTGTCTGTATTTTGGGACCAGCCTTCTTCCATGTCGCCTAACGGGCTGTAACTATTAGCATTTCTTGCGGGTTACTTTGCCTCCTGTACTGGAAGAAGTGCCATTGGTGATTCAAAGGGTTATGTGGCTGTTACATGATGTGCTCCAGCCTCCTTCGCCGTTAGTGTCCTGATGCATCTCAATCGTGTTTTCCTTTGTCAATGGATCGGACAAGTGGTTCCAGTTGTGTGGCCTGTTCTTTCACTGGATCTCAAACCATGCAGTTTCTGGTTATGAGGCCACCTCAAACATAACGTGTATGCAAAATCCATCCCAGATGTGGAGGCACTGGAGCAGTGTATTCTTGCTGCCTTTGACACTTTTTAGATGCAGCATGGCCGATGTAACATGTGAGACAGAATATGTCACAACGCGTACACTCGTGTGTTGAGGCACATGGAAATCATTTTCAACATATACTGTAACTGTGGCTGCATGGTACAGCACATATTAGACCACAGTCAGTGTAACAATGTACGATTGAATAAATGGTCTCCAGCACGGAAACAATGCATTTCCTGACATAAGCTCATTAGACCTGTTTCGTTCCCTATGCTCTCATCGATCAGTCCCTAGAGTGTGTACCTGGTGGAAAAAATCACCCTGTATATTACTCTGATTCGTATATTTATGCAGTAGTTAATGCTTCTTCATTTTCATCAGACTTTTGGTACATCACAATCACTTGCAGTATTATTTGTTTCCATTTAAGTGGTACAAATAAACAAAATACATTTATGAATTTCAAACTTTGCAGCTTCTTACAACAATCAAAACATAATAGTCTTGACTATACAACCCAAGGCTACATCTAATGGTAGTTGTATGTGTGTTGAAATGTGTCTGCTTAGTAGTGTTAATATATAGATATGTTTTTCGTGTTGTAAGCATTTGCATATCACGTAAATGGGGCTGAAATGGTTAACCAGCTCAGACTTTGCCTGGACGAGTGTGAAGAAACAGTGTGACAAACCATGCTCAGGCTGGCTTCCAAAAGTGATTCGAAATGACAGATAATCAAACCAAGATGGCTCACACCTTCTCAAATCTGGCACATAGTGAGGAGGTGCTTTGAAGAAAAAAAACTGCTTTGAAGAAAAAAAAACTGCTCAGTTGAATTACTTTATAACGTCTTGTACCTGCGTTTAATTAAGCTGTGCGCTATGAGCACAAATATATTTCAGTTAATTAGCTTTGAGGAAAGTTGTAATTTTGCAACACTGGGTTTCCCCGGGTTGTTCCTAGCTTTGAGGGTGTCCTGGGGCATACTGGAGGGATTTCTATACTACTGTCTGTCATAAACCTGGACCTTTTTTCGTGTCAATGGAAATTCAATTGATTGGAAATGAATAAATTGTAGCAAACCTTAATTAAAATTCATTAAATGATGACTGGCCCATAGGTAGTTTCCTTGTTTTAGTCTATTAAAAAACCCATAAGTGAGCACACTTAGACACACACACACACACACACACACACACACACACACACACACACACACACACTTGATCCAAAATGATCTTCACAGATTTGATCACTTATATTTCAGGAGTTGAAATAGATAGAAATTTGCGGTTTGCAGCATAATGTTCATGCACCTAAAACTGGTCTCTCGTCCACCCCACCCCCCAATAGTTAGCACAGTGTGTGGACTGGTTGGTACAGACCAGATCCGACACCCAGATCCTGCGCAACCCCATTACATTTTTTATTTTCATTGTGTAGGACCTGCAGGAACTGTGAGATCACATCAAACCAGCAACAGCACATGTTAACGAGGACACGCTAAGCCAGACGAGTACTGGAATATTGTTTAGATATCCTGTGTGCTACAAATGGTGCACACATTGAAGATGACCATCAATGTGCTCCCACCCCCATCCCTCTACCTACCCCACCTCATCCACTGCTTTTTTCTGTCATGACAATCACAATTTTTCTAGCTCTGTCATAAACTTTTTCAAAAGTAATTCAGCACTCTCATTTGTTCGAGATTTAGCAGTTTTGTCACAATTTATCCTGAATTAATTGCTCATTTGCTGTACAAACTATGAAGGTAATCTTAGTGACAATGGCGAGCTATGATGAAACTTGAGATGTTGGAGAATACAGCCATGATGAAGAAAATTTACAGCATTGATGTTGCAGGTCCTGTACGGGCCTTTCTGGATACAGAAAATGTACGACTGCTGCCCTGGCCAGCACATTCTCCAGATCTCTCACCAATTGAAAACGTCTGGTCAGTGGTGGCCGAGCAACTGGCTCGTCACGCCAGTCACTACTCTTGATGAACTGTGGTATCGTGTTGAAGCTGCATGGGCAGCTGTACCTTTACACACCATCCAAGCTCTGTTTGACTCAATGCGCAGGCGTATCAAGGCCGTTATTACGGCCAGAGGTGGTTGCTCAGGGTACTGAGTTCTCAGGATCTATGCACCCAAATTGCATGAAAATATAATCACACGTCAGTTCTAGTATAATAAATTTCTCCAATGAATATCCGTTTATCATCTGCATTTCTTCTTGGTGTAGCAATTGTAATGGTCAGTAGTGTACTTTGTTGAGACAATGAGAAGCCGCCAACAGTCGATGATCCCATGCACTATGGTGCCACCTTGCTCATGAGACAACTGAGCTGTATTAAAACTGACTTACTTTATGTTCATATTCCTCTCTGCAAATGAATACTATGTTTGAACATGGACGTCTGTATAACATGCTTTCACAAATCCTTGTTACTGTCATGTGTAATTTGTGTTTGCTGAGTGGTAGGTGCTTCTTTTTTTATGTATTTTCTCCTTTCGTCAATTAAGTTCAATATTTCTTCTGTTACCCAAGGAGTTCTATTAGCCCTCATCTTTTTACTTACTTGATCCTCTGGTGCCTTCACTACTTCATCCCTCAGAGCTACCCATTCTTCTTCTACGGTAAGCAGGCAAAAAGGAATACAGAGTCTCAAAAATGAGATCAACAGGAAGTGCAAAATGGCTAAGCAGGGATGGCTAGAGGACAAATGTAAGGATGTAGAGGCTTATCTCACCAGGGGTAAGATAGATACTGCCTACAGGAAAATTAAAGAGACCTTTGGAGAAGAGAGAACCACTTGTATGAATATCAAGAGCTCAGATGGAAACTCAGTTCTAAGCAAAGAAGGGAAAGCAGAAAGGTGGAAGGACTATATAGAGGGTCTATACAAGGGCGATGTGCTTGAGGACAATATTATGGAAATGATGTAGATGAAGATGAAATGGGAGATAAGATACTGCGTGAAGAGTTTGACAGAGCACTGAAAGACCTGAGTCGAAGCAAGGCCCCCAGAGTAGACAACATTCCATTGGAACTACTGACGGCCTTGGGAGAGCCAGTCCTGACTAAACTCTACCATCTGGTGAGCAAGATGTATGAGACAGGCGAAATACCCTCAGACTTCAAGAAGAATATAATAATTCCAATCCCAAAGAAAGCAGGTGTTGACAGATGTGAAAATTACCGAACTATCAGTTTAATAAGTCACAGCTGCAAAATACTAACACAAATTCTTTACAGATGAATGGAAAAACTGGTAGAAGCCGACCTCTGGGGAGATCAGTTTGGATTCCGTAGAAATATTGGAACACGTGAGGTAATACTGACCTTACGACTTATCTTAAAAAAAGATTAAGGAAAGGCAAACCTACGTTTCTAGCATTTGTAGACTTAGAGAAAGCTTTTGACAATGTTGACTGGAATACTCTCTTTCAAATTCTAAAGGGGGCAGTGGTCAAATACAGGGAGTGAAAGGCTATTTACAATTTGTACAGAAACCAGATGGTAGTTATAAGAATCGATGGGCATGAAAGGGAAGCAGTGGTTGGGAACAGAGTGAGACAGGGTTGTAGCCTCTCCCCGATGTTATTCAATCTGTATATTGAGCAAGCAGTAAAGGAAACAAAAGAAAAATTCGGAGTAGGTATTAAAATCCATGGAGAAGAAATAAAAACTTTGAGGTTCGCCGATGACACTGTAATTCTATCAGAGACAGCAAAGGTCTTGGAAGAGTAGTTGAACGGAATGGACAGTGTCTTGAAAGGAGGATATAAGATGAACATCAACAAAAGCAAAACGAGGATAATGGAATGTAGTCGAATTAAGTCGGGTGATGCTGAGGGTATTAGATTAGGAAATGAGACACTTAAAGTAGTAAGGGAGTTTTGCTATTTGGGGAGCAAAAAACTGATGATGGTCGAAGTAGAGAGGATATAAGATGGGTAGATCACATAACTAATGATGAAGTATTGAATAGAATTGGGGAGAAGAGGAGTATGTGGCACAACTTGACAAAAAGAAGGGACCGGTTAGTAGGACATGTTTTGAGGCATCAAGGGATCACAAATTTAGCATTGGAGGGCAGCGTGGAGTGTAAAAATCGTAGAGGAAGAACAAGAGATAAATACAATAAGCAGATTCAGAAGATGCGGGTTGCAGTAAATACTGGGAGATGAAGAAGCTTGCACATGATAGGGTAGCATGAAGAGCTACATCAAACCAGTCTCAGGACTGAAGACCACAACAACAACAACAACAACGAGTGGTAGGTGTCACATGTCCACTGACGTCAGCACGGAAATGCAACTGATTAAACATTACCTCTCACACACCACCACTCCCGTTGGTACATTGTGGCCAGTGACCAACTTGTCTTCTACAGACTGCGTGTGTCCAGGAAAATAATCTGATTTGACACAGATGTCTGGAATCTTTGAAGTTTTTGTCTGAGGTTGGCAGTTTGAGTTATGGCAGGCATACCACAGCGATACGTGAGCTTAAATAGTTTCATGTTAATGACACCTGGAACACATTAATCCACAACATTATATGAATCTGTTCTAAGTGACTAAAAGAAAAATTACTCCATTCAGTACATAATTAAATTAACATGTATAAAGTGTTTTTTAACTTTGACATACACCCGGAGATATGTCTTCACTTATCCCTGGGGGTGGGGAGTAGAACTACTGTGTGACGGGATAAAGTAGCATTCACTGCTGTAGTTCAACTAATGAAAGTACTGCATGCTGGTCTTACTCGGAAGAATGAACACTAAAGAGTGGTTTCAGCTGAAAGAATTAATACATGGTTCAACCGACACAAAAACTACTGATGGTTTTCGCTTGAAAAGAAAGGATGAACAATTCAGTCAATATGTAAAGTAAACAGTGGTGTTGAATTTTTTTCATTCCATTGCTCCCACAGGCAGTTTTCATTCAGGAGGGGAGGAATGAATAATAATCCAAGTGACATGTCGAACTACGACTGACTGACTTGACTGTTTTCATTTGGTTGCTCCCACAGACTGGTTTCATTCAAAAGAATGAATGACTAGTCCAACTAACTAAGTGATTGTTCTCATTCGGTTGCCCTTCTACATCTCCCCCCTCGCCGCCAACAACCAATCAACTAATTTTCCCCCTCCTCTTCCTCCCCCTCCCTCCCACCTCTTCCTCCCCTCCCTCCCTCCTTCCTCTTCCTCCCCTTCCTCCCTCCTCTTCCTCCCCTCCCTCCCTCCTCTTCCTCCCCTCCCTTCCCCCCTTCCCTCCCTCCTCTTCCTTCACTCCCTCCCTCCCCTTCCTCCCTCCCTCCTCTTCCTTCACTCCCTCCCTCCCCTTCCTCCCTCCCTCCCTCCCCCTCTCCCCCTCCCTCACTCATCTTCCCCCCTCACTCATCTTCCCCCCTCACTCATCTTCCCCCCTCACTCATCTTCCCCCCTACCTCCCTCATCTTCTCCCCCTCCCTCCCCCGTCTTCTCCCCCCTCCCTCCCTCATCTCCCCCCTCCCTCCCTCCCTCATCTCCCCCTCCCTCCCTCCCCCTCATCACCCCCCTCGCTCCCTCCCTTATCTCCCCCTCCCTCCCACCCTCATCTCCCCTCTCCCTCCCTCGCTCCATCATCTTCTTTCCCCCTCCATCCCTCATCTTCTTTCCCCCTCCCTCGCTCCATCATCTTCTTTCCCCCTCTGTCCCTCATCTTCTTTCCCCCTCCCTCCCTCCCTCATCTTCTTTCCCCCTCCCTCACTCCCTCATCTTCTTTCCCCCTCCCTCCCTCCCTCCCTCCCTCATCTTCTTTCCCCCTCCCTCCCTCCCTCATCTTCTTTCCCCCTCCCTCCCTCCCTCATCTTCTTTTCCCCTCCCTCCCTCCCTCATCTTCTTTTCCCCTCCCTCCCTCATCTTCTTTTCCCCTCCCTCCCTCATCTTCTTTCCCCCTCCCTCCCTCATCTTCTTTCCCCCTCCCTCCCTCTTCTTTCCCCCTCCCTCCCTCTTCTTTCCCCCTCCCTCCCTCATCTTCTTTCCCCCTCCCTCCCTCATCTTCTTTCGCCCTCCCTCCCTCATCTTCTTTCCCCCTCCCCCTCCTCCTCTTTCCCCCTCCCCCTCCTCTTCCTCCCCCCTCCCCTTCTATTCTTTCCACCACCCTCCCCTTCTATTCTTTCCCCCACCCTCCCCTTCTATTCTTTCCCCCACCCTCCCCTTCTATTCTTTTCCCCCACCCTCTCCCCCACCCTCCCCTTCTATTCTTTCCCCCACCCTCCCCTTCTATTCTTTCCTCCATCCTCCCCTTCTATTCTTTCCTCCACCCTCCCCTTCTATTCTTTCCCCCACCCTCCCCTCCTATTCTTTCCCCCGCCCCTCCAATTCTTTCCCCCGCCCCTCCAATTCTTTCCCCCGCCCCTCCAATTCTTTCCCCCGCCCCTCCAATTCTTTCCCCCGCCCCTCCAATTCTTTCCCCCGCCCCTCCAATTCTTTCCCCCGCCCCTCCTCTTCTTTCCCCCGCCCCTCCTCTTCTTTCCCCCGCCCCTCCTCTTCTTTCCCCCGCCCCTCCTCTTCTTTCCCCCGCCCCTCCTCTTCTTTCCCCCGCCCCTCCTCTTCTTTCCCCCGCCCCTCCTCTTCTTTCCCCCGCCCCTCCTCTTCTTTCCCCCGCCCCTCCTCTTCTTTCCCCCGCCCCTCCTCTTCTTTCCCCCGCCCCTCCTCTTCTTTCCCCCGCCCCTCCTCTTCTTTCCCCCGCCCCTCCTCTTCTTTCCCCCGCCCCTCCTCTTCTTTCCCCCGCCCCTCCTCTCCTTTCCCCCGCCCCTCCTCTCCTTTCCCCCGCCCCTCCTCTCCTTTCCCCCGCCCCTCCTCTCCTTTCCCCCGCCCCTCCTCTCCTTTCCCCCGCCCCTCCTCTCCTTTCCCCCGCCCCCCCTCTTTCCCCCGCCCCACTCTTCTTTCCCCCGCCCCCCCTCCTCATTCCCCCGCCCCTCCTCCTTTTTCCCCTCGAACCCGCCCTGCCTCTCCTCTTCTTTCCCCCGCCCCGCCCCTCCTCTTCTTTCCCCCGCCCCGCCCCTCCTCTTCTTTCCCCCGCCCCGCCCCTCCTCTTCTTTCCCCCGCCACGCCCCTCCTCTTCTTTCCTCCGCCCCTCCTCTTCTTTCCCCCGCCACGCCCCTCCTCTTCTTTCCCCCGCCACGCCCCTCCTCTTCTTTCCTCCGCCCCTCCTCTTCTTTCCCCCGCCCCGCCCCTCCTCCTCTTTCCCCCGCCCCGCCCCTCCTATCCTCTCCTCTCCTTTCCCCCGCCCCGCCCCGCCCCTCCTTTCCTCTCCTCTCCTTTCCCCCGCCCCTCCTCTCCTCTCCTTTCCCCCGCCCCGCCCCTCCTCTCCTCTCCTTTCCCCCGCCCCGCCCCTCCTCTCCTCTCCTCTCCCCCGCCCCGCCCCTCCTCTCCTCTCCTCTCCTCTCCTTTCGCCCCCCACCGCCCCTCCTCTCCTCCCCCCCCCCCCCCGCCCCTCCTCTCCTTTCCTCTTCCCCCCCCCCCGCCCCTACTCTCCTTTCCTCTTTCCCCCCCCCCCCCCCGCCTCTACTCTCCTTTCCTCTTTCCCCCCCCCGCCCCTCCTCTCCTTTTGTTCCCCCCCCCCCCCCCGCCCCTGCTCTCCTTTCCTTCCCCCCCCCCTGCGCCTCCTCTCCTCTCCTTTCCTTCCCCCCCCCCCGCCCCTCCTCTCCTCTCCTTTCCTTCCCCCCCCCCCCCGCCCCTCCTTTCCTTTCCTCCCCCCTCCTCTCCTTTCCTCCCCCCCCCGCCCCTCCACTCCTTTCCTTTTTTCCGCCGCCCCTCCTCTCCTTTTTGTCCTCCGCCCCCGCTCTTCCCTCTCCCCGCCCACCCCCGCTCTTCCCTCCCCCCCCACCCCCTCCATTTCCTCCTCTCAACTCCTCCCATATTTCGCAACCCTTCTCCCTTTCTCCCTCTTCATCATCATCTTTTCTTCCCCTTCTTCCTCTCTTTCCCTTCCCTCTTTCTCCAAACCGGTCCCTCCTTCCACACCTCTTTTTGCTCTACCCTCGGTACTATTATTGTCTTGTCCAAAGCCTCATTACCCACCATTGTATCCTTCTCTTCCCCGTCCCTACCTCCATGAGCTCAGGCAACAGCTTTCGTTAATTAACAATAATCCTTGCCCATGAGAGTATACCTATAAGTACTCTGTGAGCTTGTGCTTGTACTTGCTTTTTTTTTTTTTTTTGTGTGTGTGTGTGTGTGTGTGTGTGTGTGTGTGTGTGTGTGTGTGTGTGTGTGTGTGTGTGTGTGTGTGTGTGTAGGGGGGGGTGACACGTGCAGTTTTTTTTCTGCTATATAAAGAGCTAGTGCTTGAAAGACACTGTCTCCTGTTACGTGTTTCTGTGCTCCTCACACTTATTTGCTATAGATGAATGGTTAGCTTTCTCTTATTGTAGGTGTAGTTCCATCCAGGAATTTGCATTATTTCTGTTCATACATGAAGCATAAGTGTGTCAAAGTAATGAAAGTGAACATAATTAGAAAAGAACAAAAAATACTGTTCGCTAATCACTAATGCTGTAATTAGGTGATATTTGGTCTATAAATATCTTGCATCATGTGTGCCATCAATAAATGGTAAACCTTTTTCCTGTATGTTAGATTGACAAAATTTAATCTGTTTCATAGTAAGATTGTGTATTTGTGCAGTTTTTCTGAGCATATTTGTAAGACACATTTTTCTGCTATTCCAGACTGCAGGCAAACTACCTTCTAGCATGCTGCAACAAGGAAAAATGTGCTTAGCAACACCAGATGGAGTGTGTTGGTATCGTGCTGTTATAATGGAAATCCATCAGGATCATGTGACAAATAATTTTATTGATTTTGGAGATACAGCTGAAGTACCTATGGAAAGGGTGAGATAAAAAATTATAAAGTCATGGTTAATGTAATCCTACATTTGGACATTTTGTATCTTTTAGCAGTTTTGTTAAAATAGTAACATGTAAAAGAGCTAGTGGAACCAGTGATCACATACACTAAACAATCCTTTTTTATAAATTTGGGCATTATCCTTGTTTTTAATATAATGTGTAGATTTTTTGCAGACTACAGCTGCCACTAGATGTGCTAAAAATCAGTAATCTGTTTTTTATGTATAATTAGATATAAGTTCTAATTACCATTATGGACATGTAATATAATTTGACAGATAAAAGCATCTACTCACCATGTGGTAGTTGGAGAAAACACAAATAGAAGTTGATGAAATGTGCAGTCTTTCAGAGCCAGTGGCTCATCCCTTTGGCAGAAGGGTTGATACAGTAGAAAAGAGGGATGAAGGAAAAGAACTGGCAAGATTAGGAACTGGTTAGCTTTGTGGGAAAGTTGCCCAGAACCCCTGACTAGAGGAGACTTACCGGAGGGATGAGAAGAAAAAATAGATTGTAGTGGGCAGCACTGGATGAGATTTGAGAAATATTCATAAACATTTACTGGCAAGACTCCATAGCAAAAGATTCCTTACGTATTAATTGGATGACACTTTTATTGACTACTACTTAAATTCATATAGATACTTATAATGCAAAAATACTGAGCACAACCATTACTAAAACTCAGTGTAGGTTAGTGACTCACCACAAAACTTCTTATTAAATACTAGCTGTTCTCTGTCACATGGTGGGTGGCTCAGTTTGGTTAAATGGAAACGAAAGTAAAGAGAAAGTTCCTGTCTCTCTGTCCATCACCACTTCTTCCCCTCTCTCTGTCGATCACCTCCTCCTGCCCTCTATCTGTCAATCACCTCCTCCTCCTCCTCCCCTCTCTCTGCCCATCACATCCTCCTCCCCTCTCTCTGCCCATCACATCCTCCCCACTTTCTCCATCTTGTCTTGGCCGCCCTCCCCCCCCCCCCCTCCCCCCTGTCCAGCTTGTTCTTTCTGCATTTTATGTGCATTTCCTCCTACCCTCTGTAAGCCAATAAAACATAAATAAAACTTTCCTTTTTCTAACAGCTTTGCCCTATACAGGGTGTCCCAGGTATCTTGTCCACCCAAAATATCTCTGGAACAATAACAGCTATTGGAAAACGACTTTCACCGGTATCAATGTAGGGCTGGGGCCCATGAATGTTCATATTTGGAAACATTCTAAAACAAAAGCATATGTGTTTTTTAACATAAACTTATGTTTTTTTAAATGGGCCTCCTGTATTTTTTCTTCAGCAATCCATAGCATGACAAAACACATACACAATGGCGTTGATTGCATCGCAATATTCCCATTACATCCCGAGATATTGAGACACGAAGTTGACGCTTGGAACACCCGACATGCGCTGCTAGCGCAGGTCCTGAGGTTCAGGCGTGAACCCCATGCTGCCAGTAATCGGAGCAGGATGGCAGCAGACCGTATTATTCGTTTCGGACCTCTTGATAAGTATGGAAGTGTGATTACGCATGTCAATCACATCGCGATTACGGGCGGCATGGGGTTCACGCCTGAACCTCAGGACCTGCGCTAGCAGCGCATGTCAGGTGTTCCAAGCGTCAATTCGCGTCTTAATATCTCGGGATGTAATGGGAATATTGCGATGCAATCAACGCCATTGTGTATGTGTTTTGTCATGCTATGGATTGCTGAAGAAAAAATATAGGAGGTCCATTTAAAAAAACATAAGTTTGTGTTAAAAAAACACATATGCTTTCGTTTTAGAATGTTTCCAAATATGTACATTCATGGGCCCCAGCACTACACTGATACCGGTGAAAGTCGTTTTCCAATAGCTGTTACTGTTCCAGAGATATTTTGGGTGGACAAGATAGCTGGGACACCCTGTATATGTGTCCATACATTTCTTACAGTAACTTTCAAAAAATTTAAGTAAATTGGTCAAGAACTTTTCGAGACGATAGGTAATAATGTTTCCCCTCTACATGTGTACTTATTTATTTATGTATTACATACATTAAAAATAGATTTATAAAAAGTGAATATTTATATGCAACGTTGTGTCAAAATTTTGAAGCACTCAGGAAGAACTTCGTGAAATTTAAGATTTTGAGCAAACGAACACTTACATTTTTACAAATTTAAATTACAAATACAAAACAAAGTATACATGCAATGCAGTGTTCTGACAGGGCGGAAAAGGTAGACATGATGTTTATATTAATGAACATATTTCATTAGTGCTGAATGTGCACGAGTACTTTATTTTTGTTCTTCAATTAATGTTAATTAAGACTTTTTAAAGCTTCTGTTACACTGGTTATATGGCTATTAACAACTAGCACCATAAATTAGCTAATGCAGGAAGCTAAAGTATGCTGTAGACATGTGGTAATAACACGTATCGGAAGTCTGAAAATGTATATTTAGAAAATTTCACTGATTAAATCCACATTTGCCGGCCGGAGTGGCCGTGCAGTTCTGGGCGCTATGGTCGCAGGTTCGAATCCTGCCTCGGGCATGGATGTGTGTGATGTCCTTAGGTTAGTTAGGTTTAATTAGTTCTAAGTTCTAGGCGACTGATGACCTCAGAAGTTAAGTTGCGTAGTGCTCAGAGCCATTTGAACCCTTTCGAAATCTACATTTGTTTGTGTTTTCGTTAGATAATAATACTTTTGAACAGGTATTGGTAACATCAAGGCCTTCAGTTTCAAGGAGTTGATGGGCACACTTGCAAAATGATTTTCAAATCTCTTATCTTCTTCCAGTTTGGCCTATCAACAAACTTCATTATTGCCTTTGGGTTGTCATGCAGCTATGATGTTGTTCACACAGCACCAAACACTGTTTTTTATTGCTATAGAAATATGGGTTTAACTGAACATTGATGGCCAAAACATTATGACCACTATCACCCATGAGATTGTCACCTGGTGGCGACGCGGGCATGTGGCATGTTAAGGAAAGTATGTAATCGGAGTAGAGACACATGGGAGAGGATTCGTGCAACGCTACAGACAGCAAATGCCCGAAATGCAGTGCATAAGCAGCTTTCAAAAAGGGTGAAATGCTATGATTTGCCATTTGGGAATGAGCAGATCACAAATGGCAAAGCTAGCTGACTGTTCACATGCTACTGTCATGAGTGCGTTTCTTATAAGGATTTCCATTTGGTTCCCCTAGAATTTCTGTTACACTTTTGTACAGGCAATGCTGCCCTATTGCAATCCTACCAGCATGTGTCTGAATTTGTTAGATGTTTTATTGTGGCTACTTCATAAGGACTTCAAACACTACAACAGTACTCAAGAATTGGTTGCAGTAGCGTATTGTATGCAATGTCCTTTATAGTTGCTTTGCATTTTCCCAGAACCCTTCGAGCAAATCTAAGACTTACGTTCACTTTCCCTAATACTGATTTTATGACATCATTCCATTCTATATCCTGTCTTATTATTACCTCCAAATTATTACACAATTTGACATGCTCAAGATGTTTGCCACTAATTTTATAACCAGTTTCTTTTCCTTTGTTGTAAGCATTATCTTACATTTATTTGTATTTAATAAGAGCTGCCATTCATAATACCAAGGGGAAATTTTGTAATTGTCTTTCTGAAATTTTTTACAATTGGCCAGCGAAAATACTTTCCTGTGCACAACAGCATAGTTAGGGAACAATCTTATAGTGCTGCTGATGCTGTCTGAGAATTAAAAAGCTGAACTAAAGAATAATTGTTGTCCTTCTATGTTCTGTTAAATTCATCGAGGATTGGAGGAAGGCAAACGTGAACTAAGTGTAAGAGGTATAAATAGGGACATGATAAAATTGTAATATTTTATGGCCATTTTCAGCATTACTTTTTTGCCAATTTTTCTACTAGTTTCTGATGGCTGTTTTTTGAAGTACCATATACTCCTTATTTTGGTCTTATTTAATTGTTTTTCAATGTTACGTTGAAAATGAAAATATGCCTATCAGTTACATTGCATTTTCTGACATAATAAATGACATTTATGTGCATTATTTGAACATTGTCCCAACTTCCCAAGGTTCTCATCTGGCACATTTTGCCATTGATCCGTCAATACAGAACAGCCACCTGGTGTCTATATTTGAACATGGAAGTAAACTGTCTTCAGCAAAACAACAGACATTTGACGGTGTCCAAATTTCTTTTAAGCATGAGAAGTTGCTTTTTCAATAAATAATGAAAGGATTTGTATCCTTTCAGAGTGTATACACTGTTGAATCCTGCCATTACAGGTATAACTGTTTCTTTGCCACATCAGTATTAACAGATATCATCATCATCCTCATCCTCTGGTTGAAACAAGATCGTATGACTGAATACAGACTTGCATGGATGTAAGGCGTTAAGTGTTAGCCTAGTTTGAAGGTGCAACCCATTGTGTTTCAACATTTCCCTCACAGTTGCCTAAAACATGCCCCTCCATTCATCACCATTTCATCAGCAAAAAATTGTTTTGTCACAATAATGAAACAAGTTTAAAGTATATCTGGTGATGTCATATTTCCCAATAGTTTTGCCCAGCAATTGTAGTGTGCAAGTACAATTACAGAATCCACCAAGTATGGTACTTTAGCTTCACAAACACACAAATAATTGGCTGGTCGCTTTGCTTCCATCACCCGATCACAGTAAAGGACATTAGATGTCATGTAAACATATTTTTGGCAGTGAAACAGAGCACTGTGATTGTTTATTTCAGTAGCAGTAGCCAGCTGAGACACAATCAGCAACAGGTGAGTAACCGATTTTGTGACTTTTACAGATTCCTAACCAGGAGTGAATTTTATGAGATCATCTGTGTGCTTTAATAGTTTAGCTTCATGTGTTTCTGCTTGTTTATTTAATATATAATAGCCACGGTGCTTACGTTTTTGTTTGCGTTGGAAAGTAAATAGATTTTGTGACACATTACAAGTTCCTATTCAGGGGCGAATTATTCCTGCGTTTCAGTCAGTGTTTATCTGCATAGTGTAGTTTTCCACTGTCTTCAGTATGGACAGGGACTACGATTGTTGTGTGCAGGTGCGAGCCGAGTTGGTGACACTTAGCTCTCAGCTTCAGGCATGATGGCTTCGGTTACACAGCTTGAGGCTGCATTGGATGGGCACCACTGTTCTGGGTGGGCCGGCCGGCCGTGGGGATCCAATGGACATCCAGCACATCCGAGTCCTCCAATCGGTCCTCACCAGCGGGCAGCCCAGTTACTGCTCACACTGAGGTTGACCCCTCACCTGTGGTAGAATGTGGGGTTGCCCCACGGTGTAGCAGGCGGCAAAAGACTCCTCAGGCAGCCGCACGTGAGGCTTCCCCAGTTTGTCTGACCAATAGGTTCCAAGTGCTGTCTGTGGCTGAGACTGTCGCTGAGCTAGATGCTGTCACCTGTCCTGTTTCAGAGGAAACCTCTGAGCCTGCAAGATCCAGGCAGTTACAGAGGGTGAGATTATTGCTAGTTGGGAGCTGCAACATTAGGTGTGTTATGGGATCCCTTAGGGACATGGCTGCCAAGAAGGGAAAGAAAACCAATGTGCACTCCGTGTGCATACTGGGTGGAGTCATTCCAGATGTGGAACGGATCCTCCCGGATGCCATGAAGAGCACAGGGTGCAGCCAACTGCAGATGGTTACACATGTTGGTACCAGTAATGTGTGTCACTTTGGATCATAAGAGATTCTCTCTGGTTTCGAGCGGCAGACAGAAGTGGTAATGGCTGCCAGTCTTACTTGCGAGATGAAAGCAGAGCTGACCATTTGCAGCATAGTTGACAGGATCGATTGCAGACCTCTGGTACAGAGCCAAGTGGAGGGTCTGAATCAGAGGCTCAGACGGTTCTGCGACTGTGCAGGATGCAGATTCCTCAACTTGCGCCAAAGGGTGGTTGGGTTTCGGGTTCCGCTGAATGGATCAGGTGTCCACTATATGCAGGAGGCGGCTACATGGGTAGCAGGGGCTGTGTGGTGTGGACTAGGCTGTTTTTTAGGTTAGAGGGTCTCAGGAAAACACAAGAAGGGCTTCAACTCCAAAGGGTGCAGGCCGAACACAGGAAGACCGCAGATACAGGAACCATCAGTACAACAGTTGTAAATTGTCATAGCTGTGTTGAGAAAGTACCAGACTCCAAGCGCTAATAGAAAGCACTGGTGCTCAACTTGTTACAGGCACTTGATGTTAATAAATTTCTCTTCTTCAGAAAAGCTCTTCGTGTCATCGCCAGTCTACATTTTATATCCTCTCTACTTCAGCCTTGTACATTTTATATCCTCTTTATTTCAGCCATCATCAGTTACTGTGCTGCCCAAAATAGAAAAATCCATTTACTACTTTAAGTGTCTCATTTCCTATACTAATTCCCTCAACATCACCTGATTTCATTCGTCTGCTTTCCATTATCATTTTTTTCCTTTTGCTGATGTTCATCTTATATCCTCCCTTCAGGACCCTGTCCATTATGTTCAACTGCTCTTCTAAGTCTTTTGCTGTCTCTGACAGAATTATAATTTCATCAGAAAACTTCAATGTTTTCATTTGTTGTCCCTGAACTTTAATTCATATTCCAGATTTTTCTTTGGTTTCCTTTACTGCTTGTTCATTGTACGTATTGAACAATGTCAGAGATAGACTACAAACCTGCCTCACTCCCTTTTCAAGGGGTGCCTTCCTTTCGTGCCCCTCAAATCTTATAACTGCTGTCTGGTTTCTGTACAAGTTGTAAATAGTCCTTCTCACCTTGTATTTTGCTTCTGCTACCTACACAATTTCGAAGAGAATATTCGTGTTAACATTGTAAAAAAACTTTCTCCAAGTCTACAAATGCTACAAATATAGGTTGGAGTTTTCTCAACCAGTCTTCTACGGTAAGTCATTTGGTCGGTATTGCCTCACATGCTCCAACATTTCTATAGAATCCAAACTGATCTTCCCCAAGGTTGGCTTCTACCAGTTATTTCATTCTTCTTATGTAAAGAATTCGTATTAGTATTTTGCAGCCATGACATATTAAACTGATAGTTCGGAAGTTGTCACTCCTCTCGGCAGCAGCTTTCTTTGTAATTGGAATTATTACATTCTTCTTGATGTGTGAGGGTATTTCGCCTGTCTCATACATCCTGTACACCAGACAGAAGAGTATTGTCATGACTGGCTCTCCCAAGACTATCAGTAGTTCTGATAGAATATCGTCTACTCCTGGAGCCTTGTTTCAGCTTAGGTCTTTCAGAGCTTTGTCAGATTATTCTCACAGTATCATATCTCCCATCTCGTCTTCATCTGCCTCCACTTCACTTTCTATAATATTGCTTTCAGTTTCACCTCCCTTGTATAGGCACTCTATGTACTCCTTCCACTTTTCAGCTGTCCCTACTTTGCTTAGGACTGGTTTATCATCAGATCCCTTGATATTCATGCAGCCGCTTCTTGTCACCAAAGGCCTCTTTAGTTTTCCTGTAGGCAGTGTCTATCTTTCCCCTAGTGAAATATGCTTCTAAATCCTTACATTTGTCTTCGAGCCATTCCTGCTTAGGCTGGTATTACACTATCAAATTTCTTTGTCAAATATCTTTGTCCAATATCTTTGTCAAAGATATTTGATGGTGTAATAGGGAACTTTGTCAAATGTCGTCCAATATTTGATCAAATATAGGGCCTCGCTGTAGGTTTGTTCAAAGAAGTCGCTTGTCTTCTGTTCACTGCAATGTGACATGTTATCACATGGAGTGCTAGCATCGCTGCAGCATTCTGTCGTCTGTAGTGTTTTTATAAACATGGCCGGTAAATACAATTGGTTTGTGCCGACAACTACAAAATTAATAGAGATGTATGAAGCTGATGAGGCGCTTGTCAACGTGAGGCACGCTGAATACAAAAATAGATTAAGAAGATTGGAAACCTAACCTAACCCAACCCAACCCTCTCCTCTCCTGTAGCAAGGAATCGGAGTGTTACAGTGAGCCTGTCTTCTGCAGATGTAGCAGTTTTTAAGTGAATATTGTGCTTTGTGATAGGATACACTTCATTGAGCACATAACAGAAATGTATGCTCATCCATTCTTAAGTAACTGATGTACGACTTGACATCCTCCACTATAAGCTCATGTAACAAGTTTTGTTGAATGCTTTTATCGTGTCGTCGCAGAACCCACGGCTTCACCCAGGTATGTGTCCCCCCCCCCCTTTCTCTTCCACATGTGCACACAGTGCAATTGTGGTACACGCAACTGCTGCGGTTAATAACAAGTTGTTGTTGTCAGCCATCTTGAACTTTGACGAAAAACATGATGACAGTGTAATACCCCTTCTAGCACTAAGTCAAAGATCTTTGTCAAATATATTTGACGGAATATTTGATCAAATCTTTGACGAAGAAATTTGATAGTGTAATACCGGCCTTAGTGATTCTGCACTTCCTGTCAATCTCATTTTTTAAACGTTTGTATTCCCTTTCACCTGCTTCATTTGCTGCATTTTTAAATTTCTTCCTTTCATCAATTAAGACAAATTGAGTCACAGACAGGCACAACAAAAAAACTGTTACACATTGAGCTTTTGGCTCAGTATTTAATGAAGCTCAATGTGTAACAGTTTTTATGTTGTACCTGTGTGCAACTCATTGTGTCCTCTTTACAGAGAGTAACAATCTATCCTTTCCATAATACAATTGTTATTGCAACCTAACCGTTCAATTGTTTTGTCAAAAATAAATTAACATATTCAGTAGCTCTGGTTTGCCACCTGATGAACTTGTCTGTTTTCCTGCTTTGAGAGAAAAACAGTTGCTCTTTTTCTTATTTTTTCCATCTGCAACAGGCAGTGCCTGATTATTTTTCTTCTTAGTTCTCCCACTAATTTTAGACTGTGCTTAATGAGTGTGTATTAAAAAAACTTCAGTGTCTGTGTTTGGTACAACACAGTTACTGGAAATATAAAGAGCAATAGTGTGTCTAACAAAAACGGATAAGAATAAAGTTCATCAGAAGTGTAAGGCTTAAATGTGGCATAGGTACAATAGGAGTCAGATTTAAATTGGCATTCAGGTGACACAAGTGCAAATATATGTGGAAAAAAATTGGGTATAATTTATTTTATACTGAAAATTTGTCTTGTGTGTTTAAGACAGTGCTTATTCACATGTAGAGGTTCAGAATGATATTTTGGTGAGGCTGGTTCTCAAACAGTCTGCTAAATGGAGAGGACGACGACATATTAACAAACTCAGTCCTTTGCAAATGCAATTAAACTAATGCTAAAATTTGTTTGCCATGAGTGAGAAGTGTATGACTTGCCATAAGATTGTTAGTTCTGGGGTGTGGTGTGAGGGGTGTTGCAGTTTCTCTCATGCGGGTGACTGTAGCGGCTCGGGAATTGGGGAAATAAACCAGACTCACTGGTGTAGGGTTTGCTGTAGAGAGGGGAGAGGGGGGGGGGGGGGGGGAGAAGGGAAAATAGAAGTGGGAAGTGACAACAGGTCATAGAAGAAAAAGGAATAAGACATTCTCAGACAGTTTTGTTGTCAATGTGGAAAACAGGTTTGATTTGTTGTCACAGTTGGAAACTTATGAGCCACAAGTAGATTTAGGAGTAGGCAGGACACAACAAACTTTCAAAAAGGGTCTGAAAAGTAAGAAGTCAGAAAATGTTGTGAAAAAATGAACTAGGGTCAGGTTACCAGGTCACAAGTTTTTTCAAATTTAGTGCAAGTCTGGGTCAGGTGATATAGGATGTTGGTTCACATTGCAAAGACTTCGCAAAGGAAGACAACCATGGTAATAGTAGGTGGGGCTAGCAACAGCATAGATAGGAACCCTAATTATTCAGTCGAGAGTGACCTGGTAAAGATAGCTTCAGCAATGGGACATTACTGGTATTGGGCTTGTGTCTGCTCTGAGGCACCATGACTTGCTTCATTTAAACTCTTCTGTTAGGAGAGGTAATTTAGAGGTGGAACGGCTGCTTAGATCAGGTATGGAGTCTCATGTCGATGTGGTTCCTGTTGACTCAGTCAGCAGGTGGGACTATACTAGGCATGGCCTTCACCTTAACAGTAAAGGGAAGGGAAAACTGTGTGGGCTAATAGCAAATAATAGCAATAACTTGGGGGGGGGGGGGGGGGGGGTGGGGGGACACTGTTGCAAGTGGTAAACCAGTGAACCAGCTCCAGAATACAGCAGTTGACGGAGGCAGACAGCAATATTAGGTAGAGCAGGACCTGAAAATTTCAGAGACAGGCTGAAAATGACATTTACATTGATAAAACAGGCAGCCAGATAGCAAATTTTAATGTACACAATTCATGCAGAAAGCCTCTGATTGAAACTAAAGATACTAAAAAATTGACAGGAACATTAGGTTCATCCAGTTGTAATTCTGACAGTGCACGAAATCAGTTATCCTTATGGAATCAGAATATCCGAGGACTAAGGCGTAAGCTTAATGAGTGTGAAGAATTAGAGTTGAGTAAACCAGTTGATATAATCTTCCTCTCAGAACCTCATGTGACCACAGGTACAGATATGTTAAATGTTGCAGGATTCAAGTTAGCTTCTTACTCGTGTAGAGAAATGATGGCGAAAAGAGGAGTTGCCATATTTATCAGAAACTGTTTTGATTTCAAGAATATTGATAGTAATAACTTTTACTCAGATTAACATTTAGAAGCTTGTGCAACAGAAGTAGTATTTCATGATAAGTCCATTATAATAGTGGGTATATACAGATCACCTTCAGGAAATTTTAATCTCTTCATAAAAAAAATCTGGAAACTCCCTTGTCCGATCTCACAGTAAAAAACAAGGAATCAGTGAACAATTATTGCATTCAGTAACAGTATCATTCAATTTAGTTCCTACTATGAAATTTGCAACTAGGATATGCAAATGCTCTGAGACTTCTTTAGATAATATTTTTGTACACAAATCTAGGGAAAAAGCCATATCACAAAACCTATAGTAAATGGGCTACCTGATCACGACATGCAGCATCTTGTTGTGTTAAATGTTGAAACTTCTCAGAATAAAAAAAAAATCTATTAAATCTGAGCACAGGGAGGTAATAAATAAGTCAAAAATTGAGAAATTCGGGAAATTACTCAAAGACATGAACTGGATAGATGTTTATAATACTTCCGACTCAAATGGAAAATACAAAGCATTCATTAATAAAGTTACTTTAGAAATTTTTTTTCCCTCAAGGTAACTCAAATGAATTACTCAAGGAGTAAAGATATCATGTGAGACAAACAGGAGGCTGTATCTACTATCTAGGAGCAGCTCTGATGTTAGCTTTGTAATGCGTTACAAAGAATACTGCAAAATATTGAAGCAAGTAATCCAGAAATCGAAGCAGCTTTATTATGAGAAAAAGATAATTACATCAGGTTAAAAAGTAAAAACTGTATGGGATATAGTGAATATAGAGAGAGGTGGGACCAAAAAAGGTAGAGGAAAAGATAGTTCTAAAAATAAATGAGACTTTGATGACAAGTGCTTGTATTGTTGCAAACCTTTTAAACAAGTACTTCATTTCCGTTACTGAGAGCTTGGCGTTATCAGGTTTGGTGAACAGTACAATGGAATATTTTATTTACATCTCAAGTTCCGTAGGACCAAATTGAGTCACCTCGCGACAGAAGCCTTCCGATCTAGCCACTTGAACAGCCTCCTTGTGGAAGCTGGCATTCCTCCATTGCGGCTCCGGTGGCCACTATTGCTCACAAATTATATTGCCCACATCCATAGTTCACATCGCCATCCAAGTTACCGTCGTCTTTTTCCCAACACGGCAGTCTATCTCCTGCAATAGCGACCCAGAACTGGGAATCCCTTCACCGTCCATGTCCGGTCACTTCTTCATGAACTCGACGCTTTCCCCTTACCACCTTTCTGCAGGCCCACTTCCATACATCTCCATGGACCATACCTCGACCACAGCTTCGGCTGGACCTATTGCAAGCCCCCAAAGGCTCAGTTCCACCTGAGGCCCTCATTGGCATTTTATCTCTCTTCTTGGCGAGTTTGAGGGCTCAGAAATAATCTACACCAGTGGATCACTGGTTGACGGTCTTGTTGGCTATGCTTATGGTCACATTGGCCATACTGAACAACACTCCTTTCTGGATGACTGCAGCATTTTCACTGCAGAGTTGGTTGCCATCTATCATGCTCTTGATCATATCTGCTCCCGCTCTGGTGAGTCCTTCATCATTTGTAGTGACTCCTTTAGCAGCCTACAAGCTCTCGACCAGTGCTTCCCTAGGCATCATTTGGTACTGTTAATGCAGGAGTCTCTTAATGCCCTCTGAACCAGTGGACGCTCAGTGACCTTCATTTGCACCCCAGAACATATTGGGATACTGGGCAATGAACTTGTTGACTGCCTGTCCAAACAGGCCACCAGTAAAGTAAACCATCTCTGGAGATTGGCCTGCTGGAAACCGATTTGCAAGTAGTCTTCCGCCGCAAAGCGTTCGCGAACTGGGATACTGAATGGCGCACCCTGAGTACACCAAATAAACTCCTTGCTATCAAGGCGACAAAAAATGTGTGGCGGTAATCCATGCGAGTCACTTGCATGGAATCTGTTGCCCTATGCCGGTTCCGCATTGACCATACATGGCTGACACATGGTTACCTCCTCCATCGCAAGGCGCAACCTCGGTGTCGGTGTGGCTCCATTCTGACTGTCATCTACATGTTGCTGGACTGCCCACTTTTAGCCGCTCTGAGGTGGACTTTTAACTTTCCCAGCACCCTACCTTCGGTGTTGGGCAACAGTGCCTCAACAGCAGCTTTAGTTTTACGTTTTATTTGTGAGGATGGGTTTGATCATTTGATCTAAGTTTCAGCACAAGTCCTTTGTCCCTCTGTGTCCTCCACCCTATTGCTTTTAGATAGGTTTTAATGTGTTGCAGAGTGGCTGGCTTCTTCTTTTTATTCTCATGGTCAGCCAGCCATGGTAATCTGCTTTCTTGTTTTGATCTCTTCTACATTTTTTCTTGCATCACTCTGTGGTTTTCTTGTTCTCCTTTGTTCTTTGTAGTGTTTGTTGCCTTTCTGTCATTCTTGTCATATTTCCTTCATTTCAGTATTGTACTCTCTGTTTCGTTTGTTTTCTTCTTTCCCCTGTATGATTGTTTTAACAGGAGCAAAAGACCGATAACCAAGCAGTTTGGTCCCTTTCCCCCCCTTTTAAACCAACCAACCAAATTGAGAAACAAATCTCCAAGGTCATGGAACATGTCAGTACATGAAATTACAACATAACAGTAATAATAGACAAAAATAAAATGTCTATGAATCCAGAAAAAGTCAAGCCATAAGTTTAAATAAACGCAGTCAACAATATAACATAAGAATTAGCCTAATTTTTCAAAGAACTCCTCAACAGAATGGGAGGAGTGATCCATGAGGAAACTCTTTGTTTTCAATTTGAAAGCATGTGGATTACTGTTAAGATTTTTGAATTCTTGTGGTAGCTTATTAAAAATGGATGCAGCAGTATACTGCATGCATACCTTTCTGCACAAGCGTTAAGGAGTCTGATCCAAATGCAGGCTGGATAATACCCAGATTAGTGAACAGGTCCACAAGAGGTTCATGAACTTACGCCACCTATTGCCTGAATTGCCTGTTTCTGAGCCAAAAATTACCTTTTAGAATGGGAAGAGTTACCCAAAATATAATACCACAAAATACAAGTGAATGAACATAGCAAAGTAGACTAATTTTTGTGTCGAACGATCACTTACTTCAGATACTGTTAGAATAGTAAAAATGGCAGCATTAAGTCTTTGAACAAGATCCTGAACATGGGCTTTCCATGACAGTTTACTATCTATCCGAACACCTAGAAATTTGAAGTGTTCAGTTTCACTAATCATATGCCCATTCTGTGAAACCAGTCTCTGAGACCAATCTTTAAAAATAACTTGAGTAAAATGGAAATGACACGTCTTCCAAAGAAGTAGCATCCATCATAAAATCCTTAAAATCTAATTATTCTAGTGGGAATGGTAACATACCAATGAAGTTAATCCAAGAGTGCTCATGCTAGCTGAGATCTATCTTAATTTGTTTGTGTAATCAACCTCGTATCTTTGGAACATTTCCAGACTGGCTAAAATATGCTGAAGTTAAGCCACTTTACGAGAAGGGGAATAAAGAGATGCCATCAAACTATTGACCAATTTCACTTTTTCTTGATTTCTTGATGCAATAATTTACCAACAGCCACATGTATTGTAGAAATTTATTTTATAAACTTCTTATGTGCTACCAGTTTCGGCAATACATTGATGCCATCTTTCACATTTGCCAGCTTTCTCAAAAATGTTTGAAAAGGTTGTGTTAAAGCGTCTCCTCAATCATCTGACTGCAAATAATACACTCCTGGAAATGGAAAAAAGAACACATTGACACCGGTGTGTCAGACCCACCATACTTGCTCTGGACACTGCGAGAGGGCTGTACAAGCAATGATCACACGCACGGCACAGCGGACACACCAGGAGCCGCGGTGTTGGCCGTCGAATGGCGCTAGCTGCGCAGCATTTGTGCACCACCGCCGTCAGTGTCAGCCAGTTTGCCGTGGCATACGGAGCTCCATCGCAGTCTTTAACACTGGTAGCATGCCGCGACAGCGTGTACGTGAACCGTATGTGCAGTTGACGGACTTTGAGCGAGGGCGTATAGTGGGCATGCGGGAGGCCGGGTGGACGTACCGCCGAATTGCTCAACACGTGGGGCGTGAGGTCTCCACAGTACATCGATGTTGTCGCCAGTGGTCGGCGGAAGGTGCACGTGCCCGTCGACCTGGGACCGGACCGCAGCGACGCACGGATGTACGCCAAGACCGTAGGATCCTACGCAGTGCAGTAGGGGACCGCACCGCCACTTCCCAGCAAATTAGGGACACTGTTGCTCCTGGGGTATCGGCGAGGACCATTCGCAACCGTCTCCATGAAGCTGGGCTACGGTCCCGCACACCGTTAGGCCGTCTTCCGCTCACGCCCCAACATCGTGCAGCCCGCCTCCAGTGGTGTCGCGACAGGCGTGAATGGAGGGACGAACGGAGACGTGTCGTCTTCAGCGATGAGAGTCGCTTCTGCCTTGGTGCCAATGATGGTCGTATGCGTGTTTGGCGCCGTGCAAGTGAGCGTCACAATCAGGACTGCATACGACCGAGGCACACAGGGCCAACACCCGGCATCATGGTGTGGGGAGCGATCTCCTACACTGGCCGTACACCACTGGTGATCGTCGAGGGGACACTGAATAGTGCACGGTACATCCAAACCGTCATCGAACCCATCGTTCTACCATTCCTAGACCGGCAAGGGAACTTACTGTTCCAACAGGACAATGCACGTCCGCATGTATCCCGTGCCACCCAACGTGCTCTAGAAGGTGTAAGTCAACTACCCTGGCCAGCAAGATCTCCGGATCTGTCCCCCATTGAGCATGTTTGGGACTGGATGAAGCGTCGTCTCACGCGGTCTGCACGTTCAGCACGAACGCTGGTCCAACTGAGGCGCCAGGTGGAAATGGCATGGCAAGCCGTTCCACAGGACTACATCCAGCATCTCTACGATCGTCTCCATGGGAGAATAGCAGCCTGCATTGCTGCGAAAGGTGGATATACACTGTACTAGTACCGACATTGTGCATGCTCTGTTGCCTGTGTCTATGTGCCTGTGGTTCTGTCAGTGTGATCGTGTGATGTATCTGACCCCAGGAATGTGTCAATAAAGTTTCCCCTTCCTGGGACAATGAATTCACGGTGTTCTTATTTCAATTTCCAGGAGTGTATATTGTCCAAGTCACTGTTTGGATCTCTTAAGGGTTCTGATATAGAGAAAGCTATTTACAATTACAGTGAGAACATACTTAATTCATTAGATAATAAACTAGAGGCTTCTGGCATTTTCTGTGACCTCTCAAAAGCTTTAGACTGTGTGAATCACACCATTCTCTTAAGTAAATTAGAATATTATGGTGTCACCTTTAGTGCTGTGAAATGGTTTGAGTCTTATCTATCTAACAGGAAACAAAGGGTGTCGTTGCGAAATATCTGTGCAGTAAGCAGTCAGTCTTCATCAGATTGGGTCCGTCTTGGGTACGTTGCTTTTTCTTGTGTTCATTAATGATCTCTCGTCTGTTACATTGCCAGATGCTAAGTTCATTTTGTTTGCCGATGATACAAACATTGCAATAAGTAGCGAGTCAAATACAGATTTAGAAAGGGCTACTAATCAAATTTTCCCTGACGTTAATAGATGGTGTGAAGCTAATTCACTGTCGTTAAAGACAGTGAAAAGACCCATCATATTCAGTTCAGAACCTGTAAGAGATTTCCTTCCAGCATGTGTATAACATATGAAGACATGCAGATCGAAGAGGTTGACAGTGTTCTGGGATTGCAACTCGATAATAAATTCATTTGGGAAGGACATACCACAGAATAGCTTAAGCGCTTTAACAAGTGTATATTTGCAGTGAGAATGATATAAATATAAAAAAAACTTCCATATTTTTCCTTACTTTCATTCTATTATGTCATACTGGATCATATTCTGGGGTAACTCATCAAACTGAGCAAAAGTTTTTAGCGTGCAAAAGCGTGTAATAAGAATCATTTGTGGTGTAAATTCTAGAACATCATGTAGAAACCTGTTCAAGGAACTTTGTATTCTAACCACTGCTTCGCAGTATATTTATTCCTTAATGAAGTTTGTTGCAAGTAATACATCTCTATTCCAACCAATAGCTCAATATACAGTACCAATACCAGGAATATGAACAGTATACATAAAGATCCAAAATTACTTACCTTGGTCCAAAAAGGGATGCAGTATTCAGGAACACACATTCTCAATAAATTGCCAGCAGCCATTAAAAACTTGGTTTCAGATAAAGCACAATTTGAACAGAGTTCAAAAGACTTTTTGATAGGCAACTTCTCCTACTCTATAGATGAATATCTTAACAGAGATTATTAGGCGAGCTTAGTTAAAAATGTCTGTTACATTTCAGTTTTGACAGCACTTGGTGACAACAGTCAAGCTTAGGTATTTTGTGTATGATAAATTTATTTGTACTGCATAACAATGTTTTTTTTTCTGACAGCATATTAATTCTGTAAATATTAGCTATTCCAGTTTACTGTATTGTATTCACCTATTTTGACAGGCTTCTGACAAATGGTCAGGGTAGTAAGTATTATATTCAAATGTTTTATGTTTTTTTATGTTATACTTTCTGACATGTTCCACACCCACGAGAATCATCTTATTTTCTGGGTCGATGGAACGAAAACTGAATCTAATCTAGTCTAGTCTTAAGAGGTTATGGTGCTAGGTATCATAATTGAATATCCATATGTCCAGAATATAAATGAACAGTTTGTTGCACTTTTCTTACTGTTGTCATCAATATTGTCATGGCCTTTTAGTCACCTGAAATATCAGTGAACTCTGAACTTTTGTATAAAACACAGTTTACAAGTTTTGTAATAGGCTCCTCTTCTGAAATGCAGTACTGCCTACAAGTCATTTCCCGAAGGGAGACCAAAAATTTTAAATTGCAATAACACAACTCCTAGACTACACAGAAAGAAGCAAATGCCATGCCAGAGCCATCTTTGACCCTACATTCACACTTTGTTGGCTTATTCAGTGTGCTGTAACTACACAAGCTAAAGTCCTCAAATGATGGGAAGGGCAGGTCGCACTAGCATGTCAAATGATGCAAGAACTTGATGCCAATGTGATGTGTAGGGCTCAGGTTTGAATGTTTTAACATTACATATCCTAAAAAGGGGTAAATAAGACTTTCACAGTAAAGAAAAAGCTCAATAATTAAATTTACACACTGCACTGAAATCGAGCTTGCGTGTGGTGCAATGTTGTTTGTCCATATAATTCAATAATGTGTCAGCACACTGCTGCATCGGGGACACTTGAGTCAACTTACTTTTATGTGTTGGAAGGTGTAAGAGATATAATCAGTACTGTACTCAACACTGTATGTGACACATTGTAGCTTTGAGAATATGTCCACATGCTGCTGCATTGGGACAAACCCAGCTAGCCTTTAGTTAAATACCATTTGACATTAGAGAGATATATTTTCACAAGTGCCAAACTTGTCAAAAACAAGAAAGTAAGAACAGATTTTTTATCATTTATGTAAGCCATGTCACATTTCCTTCAACACAATCATTCTGCACTACCATACAAGCATCACTAAGCAAGAGGACATACAGGAGTGTCAGCAGTTAATTTCCTTTGTGACAAGTAGTGCAGTGGACAGTGGACAGCTTTAATCTAAACTTGGGTGAGCCTTTGGTGTTGGCTGATGTGCCTTAGAATGTGCTAAAGGCTTCCTGGTGAGTATCAGTGGCAGCTGTGTACCAGATAGATTGATACTGTGCAAAAATTGCTTGAAACAAGTGTATGAAAATGCTATTGTTGATATTAAAACACATTGGTGACCACTGTATTCAGCTTTCAGCTGACTAGGGTACCGACAGTTGTGGCACAGCTATAGCTAATGCCACGGTGGCCAAATTTGATAGTAGGGTATCATCCAACTAGTTAGTGGTCCAATTAAGAATACCTTGAAAACAGCTACTTTCCTTTTTGATGAGAAATTCCCTAAAACAGGTAATGTAATGAATCCAGATGCACCTAATTTGTGAGCACAGCCAAAGATCCATAAAGAAAATTATCTGGCCAGACCAACTGTTAATTATAGAGAGAGCCCAGCATATAGATAAAGTACCAGATTGAATAAATTTTGGTTAAAAAAATATACCTTTGAATAAACTTTGATTAAAAAAGTATACCTTTGAATAAATTTTGGTTAAATAATATACCTTTGAACAACAGTGTTCCTTGCTGAACGCTCACGACGACATAAATAAAGTCAAAGGCGCCCAGATCCCCGGAGGTTCTAAGTGGGTGTTTTTAGACGTAACAGACATGTACCAGTGTTCAGATAGGCGAAAGTTGTAAGAAAGAATTTTGTAAAACACCAATGTCTGACACCAGGTGAAATAGATAATTTTGTAAGGTTACATTAGTTAATATTATCTTATAATTGTTTTTCTTTCAATGGACAAATATATAAATGATGTGATGGGAGAGCCATGGGGTGTTGCCTATCTGGTACCCTGGCTAACATTTTTCTAAAACATCTAGAGATGATTTGCTTAAGATAGTGTCAGGATGTTCAGACACACATTTTATATTATTATAGATATGTTGACGACACTGTATTGCTATATGAACATAAAGACAATGACCTGCAACACATTATGTGTGTTTTCAACAGTTTACACCACAATATCACCTTTAGAGAAGAAATTGAAGAACGCAGTAAAATAAATCAATTTCTTGGGTGTTGTATATGAGAAACTGACCACCACAGATGCTATTATTCCTTCCAATTTGAGAAATACAAAATGGCATTTTTCTACAGTTTGATCAGTTTGATGCTTAAAATCCCACTGGACCAGGAGAAGTGAAGGGAGTGTGAAATACACGTCTTCAAAGACATTGCAGTTAATAACAATTTTCAACCAGAGGTAGATGATCAGATACACATGAAAATTATAAGGGAACAGTCAAATATATCAAATGAAATTGCACTACCACGCAGGGTTAAAAAAGAAACAGATATTTACATATGTTTGACTGTCTTACTATTACTTGATGTTCAGTACTTTACTACATTGTTGTATGTCCTAACTAGGTGTGTAGACTTGTTACTTTCACATATGACATACATATGTTTGTCGTTTGAAAATTCAGCCACTATCTAGTATACAGGTGGGTGGTTTTGATCTTGCCATATGTAGGTCTTATTGGCTATCTTGTTGCCTTATTATGAAGGTCAGGCAGTAATATTATGTTTTGGTTGTGACTAATTTTCTGTATTCAATCACTACCATGATTTCAACTATATTGATGATATGTGGTTACACTTTACAGGATTCCGTGGAATATATTTTTCATTGTTTGGTTACCATGTCATTTGTTGATTTCATTTCTACATATGGTCTTTGTGTGGCATTGTGCTTTTATGGCTTAGACTAACTATTCCGGATCGTATGGTCATTCATTGGTGGTCAGTGCAGATTTTCATTGTTTGTGTAGGATGTCTTCATTCGTATAGTACAGTATGTCCTGATGATAATGGAGTCAGCTAGGTTTTCTCCATCAGTCAAATCCGAATAGGTCATTCCATGGTACTATATACAGCAGTTGGGTTTCATACTGCGTCTGTTTTATACATTATAGTGCACCCAACCATATTATTTCTAGAATTGTTGTAGTTTTTCTGTCCCACTTTCCTGTTTTATTATTTATAATACTTTCATGAACTGCTACCACCTCTTTAGTTCAGATCTGAAGTAGTGGTAGTTTGAAACTTCCTGGCAGATTAAAACTGTGTGCCCGACTGAGACTCGAACTCGGGATCTTTGCCTTTCACGGGCAAGTGCTCTACCATCTGAGCTACCGAAACACGACTCACGCCCGGTCCTCACAGCTTTACTTCTGCCAGTATCTCGTCTCCTACCTTCCAAACTTTACAGAATTTAATAATACTGATTATGTCAGGGCTTGAATAGAGTTTGTGAAGCTCTTCGTTATGCAGTATTCACCACTCTCCGCTAATGTCATCCCTTTTTGCTCCGAAAATTTTCCTCAAAATTTTGTTTTCAAATACTCGAAATGGCTTTTCATTTTGCACACTGAGAGACCAAGTCTCACACCCATACAGCATAACTGGGAGAGTAATAGTTTTGTATATTCTAATCTTTAAATTCCTAGACAATATCCATGATGAAAGTAATCTATTCAGTGAGAAGTAGCACACATTTCCCGCCTGTAATCTCTTCTTCATTTCAGAATCAATCTCATTTCTCGAAGTGATGTCCACGCCTAGATACTTACATGTGTTCACTTTTTCAAACTGCATGTCTCCAACTCTTAACATTTCCTGATCTGCTGCTGTTGGCATTCTAGTAGTAACCAGGTATTTAGTTTTGTCTTCACTTATCCTCAGACCTACATCTTCACTAGCCTTGATTAACGCATTCGCTTTTGCTGTTACAGATTCTTTCCTATCGCTAATGATGTTTAGATCATCTGCATACCCTAATATCTTAATATTTCCATTTAACTCCACACACTCTGAATTATCTGCTGCCATTCGTATAATATATTCTAGGGCTAAATTAAAAAGCAGTGGAGACAGGGCATCTCCCTGCTTAAGTCCGTTCTTTATTACAAATTCTTCTGACTCCAATTTCCCCATGCGTACTCTATCTTTTGTGTTTTTCAAACTCGCTTCTATAAGTCTAACATACTTCTTTGGTATTCCAAGTTCCAAAAGAATTCTGTACAATTTTGATTGCAATACTGAATCATATGTTTTTGTAAAATCTATGAAAAGATTATGAACTGGTTTATTGTATTCCCATTTCTTTTCCAAAATTTGACGCAGGGTGAATATTTGGTCTATAGTTGATCTGTTCCTCCGAAAGGCGGCTTGGTAATCCCCCACAATTTCATCTGCATATGGTGTAAGCCTGCTTAGCAGAATATTCGAGAAAATTTTGGAACATACTGGTAATAGCGATATCTCTCTATAATTACTACAATCCGTTTTGTCGCCCTTCTTGAAAATTGGGATCAGAATCGACTCCTGCCACTCTTCAGGTGTCATCTCCGAGTTCCATACTTTAGTTATCACTTTGTGAACTACTTCCACCAATTTCTGTCCCCCATTTTTAACTAATTCTGCAGTTATGCAGTCTGATCCTGGTGCTTTATGGTTTTTCAATTTGTTGATTGCATTTCTTACTTCCTTTAACGTTGGCTCAGGTATCTGGGGATCTGCTGTATGTATTTCGTACGCCTGTTCATTTCCTGCTTCCTGGTGTACGTTTAATAGATGCTCAAAATGCGCCCTCCATTTACTTAATATAGCACTGGGGTCTGTCAGTATTCCCCCAGCATCCCCTCGAAGTGCATTTGTCCTGGCCCTGAAGCCCTTCCTATACCCATTTATGTCTAGGTAAAGTTCCCTAATGGTTTTTGTTTTATGTTTGTTTCCATTTTTGTTTCCATTTTTGTAATTTGATTGTTCAGATAACCCCTCTTCTTTGCCCGTAGCCTACGACCAACTTCCCTTCTCAAGTTCAAGAACTCCTCTCGTTTTCTGTCTCCCATTCTATCCCAATCTAATCGTGCTTTTCTCCTTTCCTCTACCAATTTCTTGCATTCCTTATCAAACCACGGTTTCCTCCTGTTCTTCTTAATTGTACCTATTGTGACCTTCGCTGCCTCTTTGATATTATTCCTCACAGTGATCCACTGTTTATTTACATCCTCGTCTTGATCTTCGTGTGTCCTGAGAGCATCAAACCTATTTGAAATTTCTATCATGTACCTTCTTCTAAAGTTTTCATCATTTAGCTTGTCAGTGTCGAACCTAACAAGTTCTGCATTGTGACACATTGATGTTGCTGTAGATAGCCATTGGTGAACTTTGGCAACTACAAGAAAATGATCATAATCACAGTCTGCTCCCCTGAAAATCCTAAATTTTCTATACTAGTGTGCCATCTTCGATCTACAAGAACATGATCAATTTGGTTTCGGGTGTGTCCATCCGGAGAGACCCAAGTTGCTTTATGAATGTCCTTCCTTTTGAAATATGTGCTCTCAACAATCATGTCTTTTGAAACAGCAAAATTAACCACCCTTGTGCCATTATCATTCGAAATGTTATGCAAACTTTTTTTCCCAGTTGTAGGCCGGAGTGCTTCCTCCTTCCCGATCTTCGCATTAAAGTCACCTATGATTAATTTTGTATCATACCAGGAGAACTCATCCCACAGTTGATCTAGTTCTTCATAAAAGCCGTCTTTAACAACCTCTTCAGTGTCCTCAGTTGGTGCTTGTACAGTGATGATCTAGGCTTCTCAAATTTTGCAGATGGATTAAACAAGGACCGAGAGACAGACCAGAAGTAGAAATTAAATGTCATGTTTTCACAGTTGAGAGACTTTTTGTAAAAGAGATAAAGGGGTAATTACAGAACAATAGTGCATATAGTCAAGTTATAAGGCAGGAAAAAATGAAGTTACATTGCTATTCATTCTAGTTACAGCCCGTCATTATTAAAATTGTATTTGACAGTCAATATATCTGTAAATATTGTATCTTATTTACTATAAAATTTACCATAAAGATTATTATCTGTTGGAAGTTTAACTATTGTCTAGGAGAACCAGTGAATGTTAATTAAGTAGTTACCAATAGAAACTGAATGCATAACATTATATGTAAAAAATTTTACATTTCAGATGGCACCTATCCCAGATGATATGGTGCCATGTCATCGTCTGGCTGTCGAGTGCTCAGTAGTGGGTTCCAGTTCAAATACTTCTGGTGAACTAGACGAACAGTTTAAACTGGAAGTAGAGGAGCAAGATGTTATCCTGCACGTGGATAGTGTTTGCGAAGACAGGTACTCGTTCTTAGACTACTATTTTGTCCTCATTCACTAACCCCGTCCCCCCACCTGTGTGTGTGTGTGTGTGTGTGTGTGTGTGTGTGTGTGTGTTCTTTTTTTTCCTTCCTCATGATGAAGAATTCTGACTTACAGTCTTAAAATTCTCCCAACACTGCCAGAAAAGGGGGGGAGTGGGGCAGAATTATTTGATGATAAGCTATTTCACTGCTTCATGGACTTCCTCGTAGAAACTGAATTGTCAACCTTTTGTGTTTTTACTGTCAAAACTCCTTAATAGTTCCATGGTGGAGAGGAGAGGCCAGGGTTGTAAAGTGGATGCCAGGAGACAACAGCCAGAATGTATATTGTCTGGATGGAAGTGGTGTAAGTTCCACTGTGTAAATTCCATTCTTTAAGCCAAATAATTATTATATTTTGTTTCTGTTGTCTGCTTGGATAATAAAATTAAAATTTCAAATATGAAATGGACCACGTGCTTCACACTGACAATTTTAGAGGCAGTTAACGATACCGCGTTTCTAACAACTGACATTTCATAGTTGTGTACTACTATAAATTAATTAATAATGTAGCAGAAATGTGTATCTGTTACCCATGTGATAACACTATACTTGTAGTACAAGTGACTGATGGGCAACTGTTAGTTTACTCTGTATTATTCTTGTTGAAGTTACCCCATTGCACATATAAAACAAAATTGCATTTTATTTAATAAAGAAATATAATACTGCTTTCTGTTGGCCTGCATGCATTATAAATGCCTCAAGTGTGAATTTATTGCTTTCATGTCAGTTTTACCCATCTTGAAACACAGTGAACAATACTGTAATATCAACTAAAGTTTGCATCATTTAGGAAGGCAACCCAATTTTCAGCCACTCTCTGCATCCCCCTCCACTAGCCACTGGCAGATAATAATATTCATTCTCTTTCCAAGCTGCTAGTAACAAGCTTCAGCTACAAGCAGACGAGGGGAGTTATTTACCGCATTTATAACTTTTTTGAATGTGAATTTGAAAGCAGGTCTCCTACTGTTGACATTTGAAGACACAAGAACGGACTCCAGAACCATGTGGTGATGGCAAGAGAACTGTAAAGATAGTTGTAAACAAAAGTATCAGTGATGTAGGAACCATAGAAAAAGTTGGTTTCGTGTCGCCTGGAAAGCATCGAAATTACAAGGAAGCTGCAACACAAATGGATTGTTTTAACGACTTATGTGTTAAAGTGCTCCATGTGAATGATGAATGCCCGAAATCACAGAAATGTGTTACAGTTATGCAGGAGAAAACTGGCTTCAATGAAGCGCTTTGTCAATGTAAAGAATTTTTAAGACACATTGGTTCCAGATATGTTAAGAAGAGAGGTTTTAGTTCAAAGAAGTGACATAGGTACTGCATGAATGATATAAAGATTCATGATACAAGAGGAGTAGATCGCTCAACAGTCTATTACCTTGATGCGACATGGGTCAGTTAGAATCATTCCAGGAAGATCTGTTGGAAAACGAGTGATGGTACTGTCAATTTTAAAGGTCTCACCGGAATAGATTCTCAGATAATTATTGTGTGTGCTGACTCTTCTTCTGGTTTTGTTTCTGAGAATAAACTTGTATTCACATCTAAGAAAAACAGCAGCGACTTCCTTTTGGAAATGAATGCTGTCAGTTTCATGACATGAGTCACAGTTCTTGTCATACCTTGCTTTGAAGTCTGTCATTGCTAGTTATAATTCAGCTGTTACAGAGAAAACATCAAGTACAAACACCAGAAAAGCGGATATTTTTCCCTGGCTTAAAAATAAAAATATTAAGCACAGTATAAGCCAGACTCGTGCCGATCTCCTGCAGCTCGTTAATTTATACAAGTCGTGTGACAGAACGTACAAATTTGACTTCCTTGCATGTGACTAGTGTCACACAATTTTGCATTTATCCACTTGTCACTGTCGTTTTAGCTCTGTGGAATTAATTTGAGCAAAGGGCTATTTGGGAGGGGGGAAACAACATTCAGGATAACATACACTGAATCACTTGTGCATGAGGCAATAGACAACATCCCACCTATAACTTGGGCGCATTGTGTGCGCCATGCTGAAAAGCTCCAGAAAGAAGAATTTGACAGGGAAGTGATGATGGAGATAAACTTTGAACTTATCATCATAAATTTACAGATTGTTCGGAAACAGACTCAAATAGAAGTGATGATGGTAGTACGATGTAGACTTTGGAACAGAGTTCTTAGTTTTAAAGACTCGTGGTATAAAAAATGCATTTGTCAGCATATCAGTTGCATACGTAATAATGAGAACTTCCTACTCTTTTTGATTAGGACTTTGTATCCTTTGAATTATGCGGACTATAATGTTCAACATGTTGCCCAAGGAGAAGTTAAACTTCTCCGGCCATGTTGTATGCTCAAATAATACGAGAGAATGCAGTTGGATAAACTCATCAGAAGTCTGATATTTTCACATGTAAACACCTGTGACTTACAAAGCACGAACTGGATATGGCCCTAAAATGACAGAACTTGTTACTTTTTGAGATAGTGTAGGTTCTCAATGTTATCGGTTAGCATTCACAGATAATGGTTAATTGTTTGCTTGTTCAGTGGATTATAAATGCCGTCTCTCATTGTAATTTCAAATTAGTTAGTTTACACTCATAATACTCACTAACAGTGAAAAATATAACAATTTACTGACCATTTTTACAATAGTCTTTTACACCATTGATTCTTTTTTACATGCAGTGATTACACTTAACTATAGTCAAATACATCAACATATACACCTTACACGCATTTTTAAAAATTCCATTGGGTGGAAACAGTTGTCATGCAGATATAATAATTTCGGTTTGCGCTTTAAGTTAATTTTGTTGTATATTAAATTTTTACTTATAATACATTTCAAATGGCAATAACTGATGATTATTGCAAGCAGTTTCAATAATCTTGTCATTAGGCAATTGTCATTTTGAGAAAAATTGTACTTCACATCTTCACAAAGCTGTGTCAGCTGTTCTCTTCTCCCAACGTCATGCAGAATAAATCTGTGGAGCAGTGGACGCAATGTCGTCAAGACGTGAATTAATATTTCTCTCATAACGACTGATCAAAATTGGTTTTAAAATCTACTATTCCCCTGATAGATTTGAACATATAATATGATGTACCATAGGCAAATGTGCCTGACTGTTGTCCGCAGCAACACAGTTCAGTAACATGGACTTTGTCTGCTCTCTGTTGCCGTGCATTCACAATTTTCATTTGAATCTCATCTTGAGGTTGGAGGCCCTTGGATGACAGTTGAATGAAGCCATTACATTACAACAATTGCGTATGACAGGACATCACAAGTTGATCCCAGGTTGCTGTTTAGTCATTGACAACTTCTTGTATGAATTAGTTTACTTATTCAATTTAGAACTTGGAACTAAGATTTGCTTCTAAATTTTTTTTTATCAAGCTTGTAAGGAACTGAGCAAGATGTTCAAACCCAGTATTATGACACTTACATACGAAAGCTTTTGCCATTGTATAACTTAAACCATGAAAAATAAGTGAGTGCAGCCACATTAATGTCACTGCATTTTGCATTGTCCATTTTGGCTATTCTTCTGAAGAACCTGGAATGCTCAGGGAATTACATTTTACGTGGAAAAACCAGGGAATTTCAGAAATTTTGTAAAATCTCAGGGAATTCTGTGTTTTTAACCTAACATTGGAATTTAACTTTATTGAGCTTTGTAAATCACAAATTTTAAAATAGTTAATATTTCAAAGTGTGTTAATTATTTGAATGTCCATATAAATATTAGTGTTTAAAAACTGCTGTTAAACTACAGCTGAGAAAGAAGAGTCATAACAGTGAGATACTTAACCCCCACCCACTCACTGTAAATTTCGTAGGAGCTTCGTATGGCATCATCTTGCTCCGCATACCTGGAATTCTCAGGGAATTTGTTTTCCAAGTTTGATTAGTCACTGGTAACATAGATAAGAATGTCTGCACATCATGACTTGGTGTTATATCTGGCCATAATGCTCCAAACGTTCTCAGTTGTGGAGAGATGCCAGCAACCTTGCTGGCCAAATTAGGGTTTGGCAAGCACGAAGAGGAACAGTAAAAACTCTCGCTGTGTGTGGCAGTTTTCCTCTTAGAGTGTATTAGAAAATTGTTATCATGGGTTGTTGTTTGACATCAGTACATATTGATGATGACATGCTGAAGAGAATCTTGAGTTGCCAACTTTACTATAAATGAGAAGATCGAAGCGATTTCATATCTGACCAGTGACAAAGAGTTCTTAGAGATATGTGACAATGTGGACACTTGAGTAAAAAAGGAGTTCTGTCCAATATTGCCAATTTATGTATACGAGGGGTGTTCAATGAGTAATGCAACAATTTTTTTTCTGAAAGCGGGTTCATTTTATCCAGGATTCCAATACATCATATTCTTCCCCACTCTTTTGGTTACAAAATGCTGTTTCTGAACATAATCACCATTCAATGCGATGGGCTTACGCCATGTTAGTGGGAGAGCCTGTATGCCCACACGTTGCCAATCCAGTGGTCAACGTTGGAGCCAATGTCTTTCTACATTAGTAATGTCGTCGTCATCCCGATACTGCTTCCCGTGGAGTGCATCCTTTATTGGACCTTAAAAATGGAAGTCTTCTGTTAAGGGGTGAGGAACCCAGCAGGCACACACCTGTTAGTAGCCAACTGGTGGATGAGTTTGTCAGCACTACCAACAGACATATCCAGTTGAGCTGCGAGGTGTTTTATTGTGATTTGTCAGTCACCTCGAATGAATATGTCTGCCGTTCCAGGGGTCACAGCTGAATGTGGCCGGCCAGCACAAGGAAATCAAACAAGTTTACGTGACATGTTTCAGTGATGGCAGACACCTCGCCCAAAGACTCACTGTGCTTTCGTTCACTGCTAGGTCCCCGCAGACATCCTGTAAGCATCATGTACATGTGCGATGCTCTGGTTTTCTGCAAAAAGAAACTCGGCAATGGCTTGAAACACACCTTTACAGGTGCCATTTCATAGGGTATCTATAGCACTGCCACATATTGGAATTTCATTAAACTACAGGGACTGAAGCAGGAATATTCCATAATGTCCCACAAAAAATTCTGCATTTTGTCTACCAAAATTGGCTGAGAAAAAAAAGTGTTGCTTTACTTATTGAACACCCCTCTTATATAGCTAAGACAGATCTGTCTTGGAGGGGGGATAGAGTGGTGTGGAATGTATATTTCCCTACCATCTGTTGACAGGTTCATGTTCTCCTTTGAAGTGAACTCTCTTTGTTATGTAATGTAATGGGCCATGGCCATTGAATGTTAAATATAGTAGACTGCAATTTGGAGTTTCAAATTTGCAGTAGTTTTGGAGACAAAAGTAAGTAAAACACGAAAGTTAAATTTTATGTTTAGTATGATACAAAATGTGAAAATAATTTAAGTGATCTGTACTTAGGGTTTTTGCAGAGAAAGAGAATTGCAGCTCATTAAGAATGGTACCAACAATGTTTTCACAAACATTTTGATCTGACTTTCCCTATTCCAATGCATTTGAGCAGTATGTGATAAATCTGGAATTGATAATCAGATTGCAAATAAAGGACGAAGGGAAGCACTGAAAAATGATCTTGAGGTGCATAAGCAAAAGGCAGAGGTGCAAGAGAGAGCCTCAACAAGGCTAAATAATTCCAATAAACGTCTTTCCTACAGTGCCTGGTGTACCACTCCTTCCAGTTGAATCTGACATCAAAGAATGGAGTTAACGAAGAAGATGAGATATATGTTGCTAATTATGGGTAAACCAGCTCTTGTGCTGATGACAAAGGAAATGCTGTGGATATGCTATCCATGTAAGGTATCTGATTCAAAAATTTGTGCAATGAAAATGTATAATATGGACACAGTCGAGTTTTCTCCAAAAATCCCAGCTGCTGCATTAAGAGTCAGAACATTTTTCTGTCATAGCAACAGCTGAAAGACAAAATTCTTTGCAGTTGTAATTTTTTTAATGTAAACAAACATTCTAACAAATATAATAGAATCATATCTCGCTATAGAAAGTCCAGAATGGAAAAACAAGAATATTATGAAAAGGACAGATCACTACACACAATATAGAGGAGACATTGAGTCACAGACGGGCACAATGGAAGACTGCTATACAATTTATTTTTCAACCAAAAAGCATCCTTCTGAAGTAGAAAACGTGCACATTCATATAAGTACAAGTCACACACACATGACCACTGTCACCGTCCGCTGTAACTGGACTGAGTTATAACTGCACCTGATGGGAACAGCAATCCAAAGTGGGTGGTAGGGTAAGGAGCCCCCATGGGGTGAGGAAGAGGCCAGAAAGCAGGGTGGGATGCAGGAAGGTGTAGTGCCGCTTCTGGGAGTGAGTAGGGCTGTGATGGGGACAGGTTAGGGTTGCTACATACAGTCAGAGGTCTGAGGGGTGGATGGGGCGAGAATAGAAAAGTAGAGAAAGGAAAAAAGTCCAATGAGTGCACTGCATTGATTGAATAGGAGATTGTGCTGTGGTGGGGTGGGAGCAGGTAAGGGGAAAGAAAATGGAGGACAGAGACGAGAGAAGGTTGAGGCCAGGGCAGTTATGGGAACATAGAATATATTGCAAGGAGAATTCCCACTGCACACTTCGTTAAAGCTGGTGGTGGTAAAAAGGACCCAGATGGCACAGGCTGTGAAGCAGTCATTGAAGTGCAGCACATTGTGTTGGGTAGCATGTTCAGCAACTTGATGGTATTCATGCAGACAGCCAACTTGTCAGTTGTCATGCCCACTTAGAAAGCAACACTGTGATTGGAGTGTAGGGTTTGTAGTTCACATGACTGCTTTGACAGGTAGGTCTGCCTTTGATAAGGATATGGGATGTCTATAACCAGACTGGAGTATGTGTTGGTGGTGGTGGTGGTGGTGGTGGTGGTGGTGGTGGTGGTAGGATGTGCGGAACAGGTCTGTTTTAGGGATATAAGTCATGAGACTTGGGGTTAGGGCAGGGGTGGAGTAGAGATGGCCAAGAATATTGTGTAGGTTTGGTGGGCAATGAAGTACCACTGTGGGAGCAGTGGGGAAGGACATTGGACAGGATATCCGCATTTCAAGCCATGATGACATGAGAGGTGTTGAAATCCTGGTAGTGACTGATTCAGTTGCTTCTGTCCTATATGGTACATGATCTCTTGTCATGCCATGCCACTATCCTTCCCGAACTTGTATAGCACCCTGCCCCCAACCCCTAACCTCATGGCTCATATCCCTGCAGTAGACTTAAAGACCTATTCCATACATCTTCTCGCAACCATCTACTCCAGTTCAGTCGCAGGCATCTTGTATCCTATCATAGGCAGAACTGCCTGTGAAAACAGTCTTGTGATCTATAAACTAAGCTGAAAGCACTGTGCTGCCTTCTATGTGGGAATGATGACTAACAAGCTTTGCTCCTGCATGAATGGCCAAAGGCAAACTGTGACCATGTGCTGCCTTCTATGTGGGAATGATGACTAACAAGCTTTGCTTCTGCATGAATGGCCAAAGGCAAACTGTGACCAAGAGACAGTAGGACCACCAAGTTGCTGAACATGCTAGCCAACGCAATGTGCTTCACTTCAATGACTGTTCCACAGCCTGTGCCATCTGGGCCCTTCCTACTAATACCAGCTTTTCTGAATTTTGCTTCAGAAGGAGGCCTTTTGCCCAAAACCCAAAATGTGTAGAAATCTTTTCATGTCTGTGACTCAGTGCTTCCTGTATGTGATGTGTAGCAATCTGTCATTTTAATAATACTGTTGATACAATGATGTCTACAACATAAGTGCATTTTTCCCAATGGCCAGAATATGCATGTGGGTGATTTCCTATACTCGTGTGTCTATATGTAGTCAGCCATTATCTTATTGGGGTATAGCACTGTTTGTGCATTTAATGAAAAGTGTCATTTGATAAAGAAGTTAAGCTGTGTATAGATAAAACTGAATATGTATGGGTCTGGTTTCCTCCAATAGTCAGTATGAATGAACTGTGAACATGGAGGCTGCACTATTTATTTATTTATTTTTTAACACATCTCACATCTGTACTAATTCAGTACCACAACCTATACTGATTGTAAGCCACAATGTATGAAAGGTCTTACTGCTGTTCATAGTGACTTCATCCACATACTGAGCTGCTGTAGATGAAGTGACTTCATCCTATATTTATTATGTATCGTAAATCTGTTTTTGTTGGTCTGAGGTTATTTCAGTGTGTTGTATCCATTATGATGTATGAATTCTAGTGAGGTATTTTACCTCTACTGCCACATGCCACTTGAATCTAAGTGTCAATACTGTTCTGTCACAACATCACTATTTAAGAAACCTTTGTCCCAGTTGGAAATTCATCTTAAAGTGTTTCATTGTTGGTAATTGTATTGTAATATTACACTGTCAGTATGCAAAAATCAGTCCCCCACCCCCTCCACCCAAATTGCAGTTTTTCCTGTTCTTTTTATTAGTGGATATGTGAGCATTACAGTTATTCAAATGTAATATTATTTCTTTCTGCAAGTTGTAATACATTTTTGTTTTTATGTTTCATTTGTGCAGGTTGTGTGTACGTCTGTTTGACATTGAAGGTCAGCGTCTAGAATTACTCAAGGAATTATATAATGATAATTTACAAGAGGTAGAACCTGTGTGCCCACTGCCTGTGCTATCGTCAAAAATGATGGTATGTGTATCGCACGTGGAAGAGACAGCACCCTTCTTTTGGATACAAAATGTTCAAGACATTGCTGGGCTTACTCAATTACTGGAATCGTGGTTTGATTTCTATGAAACTAAAGGCAATGGAAAAGATTTAAAAGACATTAAACCAGGCAAGTTGTGTGCTGCAAAGTCAGGAAATGATGATAATTGGTACCGAGCCAGAATAAACTCGGTGGACAATGAAAATGTGTCCGTAAACTTTATAGACTATGGAAATTGCGAAATTGTGCCCATTTCAAACATTAAAGCATTAGATGATGGCTTTTATAGCCCACATGCAATGGCATTGAGAGTTCGCCTTCCTGTTAATGTACTTGATAATGAACGAACAGTTACTGAATTTCAGAACTACACAGCAGAGAGAGAATTTTTTGCCCAACTTTCCAGAAAAACTTCTGAAGAGGATCACTGGTTTATTGACCTAATATCAGAAGGGAAACGTGTGGTAGATGAGCTTTCAAATTTAGGCTTGATTACAGAAGTTGAAGATTCACCATTCACTGGAAGCTTTATGGTAAAATCTATAACCGAGGGTGTGAAGGCATCCGTTTATGTTACCCATGTAGAAAGTCCATCCAGTTTTTGGGTGCAACTTGGAAGTAATTTGGATGAAATTGAAAAACTGCGGAATATGTTGCAGAAGCATGCAAATACTGCTGATAGTATGAAGACGTTACCTGAAATAGGTATGCTTTGTGCAGCTCAATATTCAGAGGATGCATCTTGGTATAGGGCTGTTGTAAAGGATGTAGAACAGACTACAGTCACCGTAAGTTTCATAGATTATGGTAACACAGACAAAATAACTCTGTCTTCTAGTGGACTGAAGCCTCTAAAATCTGATCTTATTAGTCTACCAGCATTTGGCTGTAAATGTTCTTTGGATGTAACACCATTGCCTGGTGAAACTGAATGGTCTGAGGCTGCTATCAAAAAATTCAATGAAATAGTTGATGAAACAGGTGGTGTGATGGTTGCAGAGGTACTTAAAAGCGCAGAAGTGAATGTAGTGACTCTCTACACCGATGAAAGTAATGTGTCCTCAATTCTCATTGACCTGAAGCTAGCAATGTCTCCATCAATGAAATTGGAAAACCAGTCTGAGTCCCTACTTGAGACATCAGAAGTTGACAAAAGTGGAGATAATGGGTTACAGGGGAAGGCAAATGATTATGATTTAGTATTTGTTAGCCATTGTGATAGCCCTGTTGATTTCTGGATACAACGCAAAAGTGCTATAGGAAACTTGCAATATGTAACAGAGAAGATGGAAAATGCTGCAAATTTTAGTGTGTTTCCAGATGCAAGGGAAGGTGCACTGTGTGCTGCGCTATTTAAAGATGATGGTTTTTGGTATCGAGCTGAAATTCTTTCATGTAATGATGATGATATGTCTGTAAGGTTCATAGATTATGGGAACACATCTACCACGGACGAAGTACGTGTTTTGCCATCTGATTTATTACAAATGCCAGGCATTGCTGAGCACTGTTCATTAACGTTTCCTGATGAGGTGAATGAATGGTCTGAAAATGCATGTTCAAAATTCTTGAGTCTAGTCGGTGGAGGAGAAACAGAATTTCATATGAAGTTAGTGAAAGAAGGGCCTGTGAATGTCGTAAGTCTTGACTACAATGGAGAACCGGTAGAACTGATACTTAAACAGTTAAAAGTCAGTATGGTAATAGATGAACCACCAGACACAGCAGAAGTATCTGAGAAAAAAAGTTTTACTGTTAGTGGATCTGAAATTCCAGATGGTGAAACATGCCAAGCACCTCAAGAAATTGATTCCACAGTTTCATCGCAAAATAAAAGTGATAACTCTCAAATCAATGAGATGCCTAACGTGAATAAATCTTTCGAAGTTGAGAAAAGTGGAGACATTGAGTTACAAAAGAATGCAAATGATGATGATTTAGTATTTGTTAGCCACTGTGAAAGCCCTGCAGATTTCTGGATACAACGCAAAAGTGCTATAGGAAACTTGCAATACGTGACAGAGAATATGGAAAATGCTGCAAATTTTAGTGTGTTTCCAGATGCAAGGGAAGGTGCACTGTGTGCTGTGCTATTTAAAGATGATGGTTTTTGGTATCGAGCTGAAATTCTTTCACGTAATGATGATGATATGTGTGTAAGGTTCATAGATTATGGGAACACGTCTACCACAGACGAAGTACGTGTTTTGCCATCTGATTTATTACAAATGCCAGGCATTGCTGAGCACTGTTCATTAATGTTTCCTGATGAGGTGAATGAATGGTCTGAAAATGCATGTTCAAAATTCTTGAGTCTAGTCTGTGGAGGAGAAACAGAATTTCATATGAAGTTAGTGAAAGAAGGACCTGTGAATGTCGTAAGTCTTGACTACAATGGAGAACTGGTAGAACTGATACTTAAACAGTTATATTTGAAGGAAAGTGACTTGGGAAAAGTCAGTATGGCAATAGATGAACCATCAGACACAGCAGAAGTATCTGAGAAAAAAAGTTTTACTGTTAGTGGATCTGAAATTCCAGATGGTGAAATACACCAAGCGTCTCAAGAAATTGATCCCACAGTTTTATCACAAAATAGAAGTAATAACTCTCAAATCAATGAGATACCTAAAGTGAATGAATCTTTCGAAGTTGGGAAAAGTGGAGACATTGGGTTACAAGAGAATGCAAATGATGATGAATTAGTATTTGTTAGCCATTGTGAAAGCCCTGCCGATTTCTGGATACAACGCAAAAGCATTATAGGAAACTTGCAATATGTAACAGAGAAAATGGAAAATGCTGCAAATTTTAATGTGTTTCCAGATGCAAGGGAAGGTGCACTGTGTGCTGCGCTATTTAAAGATGATGGTTTTTGGTATCGAGCTGAAATTCTTTCATGTAATGATGATGATATGTCTGTAAGGTTCATAGATTATGGGAACACGTCTACCACAGATGAAGTACGTGTTTTGCCATCTGATTTATTACAAATGCCAGGCATTGCTGAGCACTGTTCATTAATTTTTCCTGATGAGGTTAATGAATGGTCTGAAAATGCATGTTCAGAATTCTTGAGTCTAGTCAAGGGAGGAGAAACTGAATTTCATATGAAATTAGTGAAAGAAGATCTTTTGAATGTCGTAAGTCTTGACTACAATGGAGAACCAGTAGAACTGATGCTTAAACAGTTATATTTGAAGGAAAGTGATTTTGAAAAACTCAGTACACTAAAGGATCAAACATCAGACACAGCAGAAGAATTAGTTTTGCAAGAGCATGTGAATGGAACATGTGATAAAACTGCACTACACAACACAGAACTTCAGCCGGTTACCTTAAGTGCAGATGGAGTCGAAATTGAAGAGAAACTTGCTGCATGTATGGTAAAAAATACATCTGAAAATAAAAATTTTGATATTGGAAGAGCTGAAATTCTGGATGATGAAACACACGTTGCACATAATGAAATCAGTACCTGTATTTCACCACAATTTAAATCTGGTGACTCTTGTCAAAATGAGGCATCTGAGATGATGACCTCTAGTGATTTTGTATCTCCAGATATTAAAGACATAGAGAATAGTTACAGGCACCCTACAAACATGCAACGAGAAGTTCAAAGCCTGGAACTATTACAAAATGAACAGAAAGATGATAATCAGATCAAGACAAAGCATAGTGAAACACTAATCCAGGACCTTAATGTTGAAGTTAAAGTCCAATCTTTATCAGATCAGACCAAGGAAGACATTGTTTCACAGAAAGTGGTTGAACATCCTCCAGCAGATGCTGGTAGCCCTGAGGCATTAATTAATGAAAACGAAACAGTTCCTGATCTGTTGCATTGATTTCAACATTTGAAAACATCACCACATTTAAACCTCTGCAAAAAATGTGAGTAATACAGTAATAGTAGGACACTGTTGTCGCCCCACAACCCCAACCATGAGAACATTGAAAGACTTTGACTGGGTTAAGGAGGGAAGTGATGATTACACAGAATGTTACAATTTTTGTCACAAGTGACAAAATGGAAAAATTCCAGTATTTTTTCTTCCTCCTGCCAATGTTAAGACAGCATCAATAACACATGAGAAAATTTTTGAAATTTATATTTCTGATAGACATTACTTGGCTGCTGTATACAGGATTGTTATTGTGTTGCTTACACTATTATTGTAAATATCATGTACAAACGATGTCTGGAACAAATGGGATGGAATATTGTCAATTTGTTTCTAAGTGTACTTGTTCTGTAAGTGCATTGTAGCAATTTATATCCAGTTGCTTTTTATAACTCAGTTTTAAATTTAAGGCAGTTCTTTTAAAACTCCATTTGTTGGAATGGAAATGAACTTATTATGGCAGCTGCTGGCCTGGTGTCAATAGAAACAGTTTTTGGCTGTGATACATAAAGCACTTACATTTGCTTGCTGCATGTCAGGCTATGCTTGATGGTGCTTTGAGTGCAAGTTGTTTGTTAGCTTTTCTTCCATCTGCACCATATCTTCAAGCCGTGTTACTGTATATAGTAAATATAAAGTTAATATTTGTATCTGTTAATTTAATATAATTCTCAGTTACATTGGAAAATGTGAGCATAATCCATTGTAATATACACATTGGTAAAAGAAGACTGAACCACATGTGGGTTAATGTCATTGTTAACACATCTAATCTATTTTGTTTGTTATTTTCTACCTTGTTGAACAAGATGTACATTTTTTACAGACAATACTTTCCTTTTTCATAATAAAACATACTGAGGAGATGCTGTAGTTTTTCTTTGGCATGTTTTTTCAAGCCTGTTTTACACTTATTATATTTACATATATCAAAATAATGAAAAGGATAGTTGCTAATATAGTGGAGATGCTGAGTCACAGAAAGGCAAAACAGGAGCTCTGTCTAAATGTTAGCTTTTGGCCAACAAGGCCTGTATCAAAAAATAGAACACACACACACATGACTACAGTCTCAGACAGCTGGCTCCAGCTGCCGGACACTGTGGTCATGTTTTTGTGAGTTGTGTTTGCATGTGTGTATGTTGTTTATTTTTGACAAAGGCCTTGTTGGCCGAAACCTAACTTTCCAACAGTCCCCCTTTCTGTGACTCAGCATCTCTGCTATATGGTAATAACTATCCTGTTCAGTATATTTTTACATTCCATCCTAGATTTTCCATTGTTTTATGTTTATACATGTTCAACTTTATGTCAGTCATTGAGGGTGATTTGAAAGTTATTCTTGAAGAATCTAGTTTGCCAAGGTTGTTAGCAATTCATTTTATTACAATCACCAGTTTTGAATGGCCCTTCTAACATTATTAGATGTACACAATTGTTACAGCGCTGAACGTCCATAATGATGATAGGTCAAATTGTAGGAAAAAGTGGCAGGGAACATTGGCAGGTCACAAATAAAATAACACATACAACATATCAAGCTGATGTCCCAGCATACTCTACTCAATTGACACCATAATGATGTCAAGCAGATAGTGTATGGTGGGACAATAGTGTAACAAAGGCAGCAGCAGCAGCTTTCAAGAAATCGTAGTTACCATAGAGAACCTGAAGTACATGCAGACTGTGGCTTGTTATAAATCTAGAATTTTTATCTTAATTTGTCCGTACAGTATTGCTTATAAGACAAAATATGCAGCATTGTAATGAAACTGTTGTTATATTATGAGAAGGAAAGTTGCTACTCACCATACTGAGTTGCAGATAGGCACAACAAAGACTTTTGCAATTAAAGCATGCGCACGGACACACGCACACGCCCTGCATGCAGGTGTCCTCCCCCCCCCCCCCCCCTCGCCCACACACACACACACACACACACACAAAACAAACGCATATCTTCTCTCTCTCTCTCTCTCTCTCTCTCTCTCTCTCTCTCTCTCTCTCTCTCTCTCTCTCTCACACACACACACACACACTCACTCTGCAGTCTCGGGCAACTGGGGCTTCAGTGTGTGTGTGTGTGGGGGGGGGGGGGGGGGGGTGAAGGCCACTGGCAGAAAGCTTTAATTTTGAAAGTCTTTTCGTTGTTCCTATATGTGACTCAGCATCTCCACTATATGGTGAGTGACAACTTCCCTTCTCATTATATTGTTACATTCCATCCTGGATTTTCCATTGTTTGTCTAAAACTGATATGGGAGACATACTGCAGGAACTATCAAATCTGGAGCCGTGTGTGTGTGTTATATTTTATTAGAAATCTTTAACTTCAGACATTCATACAAAACAGTATTATTCTTTTAGTTCAATAATAGTTTTCAACACACACAAAGAGTGATATGCATTGTACTGAAACGAAAGTTGTTACAACAATTACCACTGATTGAGCTGTTGGCAAAAATTCACTGTGCCTTTGTTGTTGTTGTTGTTGTTGTTGTTGTTGCTGGAGCCGCATTGGGGAGGATGACGGTTCGAATCCACATTCGGCCAATCAGATTTATTTTTTCCATGGTTTCTCCAAATTGCTCCAGGAAAATGCCAGGATGCTTCCTTTGAAAGGGCACGGCTGATTTCCTCACCCCTCTTTGACACAATCCGAGCTTGTGCTCCATCTCTAATGACCTCGACATTGAAGATACATTAATCCCAACCTTCCTTTTCCTTTTGGGTTTGTGACACTCATCATATTGGATGTTAACGCTCGCAGGTATGTTCTTTGGACTTCAGAGTGTAAGAAACTAATAAAACCTTACTTACCCAACCATTAAAGTCCCAATAGTAGACGTAGCAGCCCCGCATGTAAGTGGCACACACACACACACACACACACACACACACACACACACACACACACACACACTTCTAAACATTCACTCAGACACACAATCTCAATGTTTAAAATTATATTTTTACCAAAATATAAAAAATAAAGTAAAATCAAAGTAGTTAAACCTTTTTTTGCAAAAGTTTGTGGCTGGGCGAAGAGCCAGCCACTCCTCCAGCAGTGGCCTGTACCCTAAAATTTAGGGATTAGTCTTGCTACCTGAGAAAATATCATGCTACTTGCTGCACTTCTGCAAGTCAATAGGCAGTAGTAGAATTGTCCATGGAACAGCAAATAGTGTACAGTCAACTAAAATGTTGTGTGTTGTCTGTGTAACACCCTAAGCACTGCCGAGTAGTGAGTCGTCCTCTTGCTGGAGGTAAAATCAGTGTGTCAGGAGAGGGGGGGGGGGGGGGGGTGTATGTAACCAATACAGAATAATTCATTCTGCATGTAAGTGAAAGAACCTGTGCCATAACTGAATTGTTGGTTTCATTAACTGCAATCTGTTACTTCACTTCAACCACTTTATCGTCCAATGACGTGGGATTTGTTTGATCAAAAGTGAGATGACTGCATGTGGAGAGACTTAACATTGAGCCACTGTAGGTATTGCGTAATGTTCCTTGTCCTCAGTGTGCACTTATTCATTGCCCGAATTCCTAAGTGCACTAGTAACTAGCAAAATTTGGAGATTAATGAGGATTTTCCAAAGTGCTTTTTGTGCTAGATAACTGGATGACCTGGAGTGCACTTACAGAGTCAACAGATGAACGTCATAGCTCCAGAATGTTTCCTCTCCTCCAGTGTCATCAAGATTTCCTATACCTTTGTGTTGTGTAATGTGAATTCATTTGCCCCACCTGGTGAAGGGACAGTTGTAATCATCTCTGTTGTTAGATCGAAACTCCCACCTTGCCTTTCAAGCAATAGTTAAGTGACAATGGAAGGATGGGTCGTGGCTGGGGGTATCAGTCACTTCCGTGAAGTGTCTTACCTTGACCTGGGCTATATCTTGAGGGCTAATCAGGAGAGAACTTTGAGGATTCTATATCAGTTACTGGGCATCCCTCCCAAAAATCCTCCCATACTGATGTAGACGGAACAATTTACAGAATTAAGGAATTCTTGCCAGGATCTCGTATTGCTCTCCTTAATACTGCAGTGGCATTTTCCTATTACCACATGAGATTGCAGTTTCTTTGCACCTGCTTAACATGTAAATCATTGTAGAGCCATACACCTGCCCCTGATTGCTGAAAAGCACTCCTTATTCCATCTGGGGAGAGGTGGTTGCTGTGTGTGACCTGGTGACTGTGGAATAGACACAATCTGCAACAGAGTCACAGCTTCCAGTTGGCTGTACATCACTCAGTTGGCGTTGCTTATCATTCATAAGAGCAGCTTCCTTCTGGACACTGCTTAGTCTGCTAGGTGCATCCAGATAGGGAAATGGTCACTGGAGTGCAAATCATTAATCATATCCCACTGTGTAGTGTCAGTGAGGTCTGGAGAGAGTATTGAAAAATTAGACACGGAGAATGATCTTGTAATTTTATTTCACTGCATACATTTCTCCTTGTTCTGAAGATATAATTGTTCTTTTTGTGTGAGGTTTTCGATAGCTTTGTTAGAGGGGCATATGGTAATGGATACCTACAGCACATAGCAGGTTATTTGCCATATTGAGAACTTGGAATGAAGATCTTCATTAGGAGCAGATAGAATACATAATCACTGTATACAGTATATGCAGCATTAAAGCAACTGCTTGCTGCTGGAGAGTAGGATAGGAGATGAGGAGTGATTATTTTTTTGTGAATATGGCCACATCACCTTTAGCCCTCTCCCCATTAAAGTCAACCATTCTGTGGAGACTCTAACCCCCTCAGTACGGGGGTGACACTCTTCGAAATGGGTTTCCTGCAGACACAGGAGTTTCTCTTGTGTAGAGTCTCTCAACTCCTCGATGTGAATTTTAAATACATTCATGTTCCACTGTAGGACGGGAACCATTTTGTTAGTATGGTTTGTCTTTGTCTTCCCATTTGCATTTACTTTCACTTAGAGATATTGAAATGATCAGGGGGTATATATAGGGACTTTTTGGTTCCTAGCCTTGGTCCATTTCTGTCTGTATTACTTGTAGCAGTCTTTGTTGACTTTCCAATTTTATGTTTCCGTCATTATTATTAAATTTGTTTGCTGTACATAACTGTAGCTTTGTACATGTGCTTGCCGGTGCGGGTCTTCATACTGGCATTACTTGAGTCTTTTACGTGGAAGAGTGAACTTAAGGTCCTGTGTTCTTTACCGTTGAAGCAAAAGTACGAGGTGGCAGTACCTCTTAGGTGTTTTTTGCTTCAGTATAGGACATCCATATTGTTTCCTTGATTCATGCCCAGTGAGACTAGTGAACACATGATCGTTTCACAGAGGACTGCTGTGCCATATACCCTTACACTTGAGAGTAGTATGCATGCCGTTGAAATTCATGATAATGTATAGGATTTTGAGTAAACTGCTGCACTTTCAGACAAACAAAGGAAATCTGCCTTCATATAGTCTAGGAAAATTTGTGAATCAAATGTTGCAATAAACACCAGTTTTTTTCCAGCTCACTGTTTGCCCATTTCAGAATGTTCCTCATTTCTGCAACGCTTGTCAGACTAGTACTTCGCAGTTCACTCACATCAGTCAACGCACTGTCACAGCCAGACTGACATCTTTGTGTTAAGAACAGTGTGCTTTTCAACACTGACAGCATTCCCCCAGCTTCTTACGTTTAAGAATATATTTTGCCTGCTAAGATGCTGACATTTCAGTGGCAAGGGTGCCATTTCTAAGTCTTTTTACAGACTTGATGTCTTTGTAGCTGCCTGTAACACTTTCTCAATGTAAATGATGACAACTTCTCAGCTGTCTCTTCCCCTCTTTTAATATGTAAGTACATATTCTGGTGCAAATCTGATTTCCCTCCTCTTTGAGGCTAGCCATCTGAGCGAACTTTGTTGGTTGGCTATGAATGCTCTCCTGTGGTCCATCTAGTCCACTCTTCTCGAGTTTTATTTTATAGAATTAGTGGCTCCATATGTGTCTCATGAGCACATAGGTAAGTGATGTTCCATCTAGAAGGATCCTCACTTCCTTGTCTGATCCTTATGCATGTGGGATGCAACAGATGTCCACTAATGAATTTTTCACTTACAGAGCCATCAACCACATTTGGTACACAGAACACCATAATCCATGCAGTTAACCCAACCCTGTGACACACAACATTCCACCGCTACACTGCAAGGTTGGTGAAGCTGTCGAAAAGTTTACAGCTACATAGGACTGACCACACTCGCTAACCCACAATTCAGGAACCCTAGGTTCACCAGATAGCTACACAGCCAACTCATACAGCTCCCAGAAGTGCTAACCATTTACAACAACACAGGACGCACATGTGGCTTATTGAATACCAGTGACCCATTGACATTACTCCCCCCCCCCCCCCCCCCCCCACACACACACACACCTGTGCGTTTAATTGAATCTTTCAGATGTACATTATTCATCATGTGGATGATCTGGGGTACAACTCACAAATATGCAGTGGTAACCAACTGTATCACATAACAGAAAATTCCCCGCACGTGACTGATACGCTGGGTAATACGTCAGTATGAGCAACTTTTTAATTAGAACCTTCAAATAGCTAATCTTTTTCCATCAATTTCAGTTATGCAGGCATTAAAACCAGACAGACTGAATATTCCGTTACTGGGGGGAGACAATGTTAAAGATGTTGATCTTGGGTTTGTTAGTATAACTTAAGCAGATTTTATTCATCGTTTCTGAAGTAATTACAGCCACATACTTATCCCTACCATTTTAAACATTTAATTGACTTTTGGCCTGTAAGCAATACAACCATCCATCTATAATTTATTTTTATTTTATTTGTGATTAGCTGGTCGCCCCCTTCTCCCCTTGCCTACCCTTGATTTCGTCGGAGCACGTATCACTGAGTTAATGTCTTTATGAAATAAACAGTTGTGTGTATCGCCCTGGAAAAACACGTGGTGAAGATTGGAGGAGACAGACTATGGACAAGGATAATTAAAATATAGTAAAATCAGCATGCATGGATTCAAAAAAAGGATTGGCATTATCATCTGTAAGTGAAGCAGCAGATGGCAAATCCACAGACACTGCTGAGGAAAATAATGACGTCACTTGGGAATGTAGTTTTATGGATGCTGCCAGCAAAGTGTCGTGAACAGCTATGATGAGAAATACTAGATATTCTGTTTCTGTTCTTGCTCTAAATGGGCTCTTCATTCAATGGCATGTAACGATGTGTAGCATGTGACAGTGCTCCATTTGTAAGAGTATTGGATTGCAAACTATTGTTACCTTCCCTCTCTGCTTCTCAGGCATAAACATGGCAGAGCTGCCACCCTGGCCAAGTTAACTTGTTCATTTTGTCTTGCAATAAGAATTCCCAATATCTTGCTTTAGTTGTTATAACCAGAGCACAAAACTCCACTCTGAAACATCAGATTATCTTCCATTACGAATGTGGGTGCACTCAGCGACTGTGATCTGACTTATAAATGATAGAGCACAGCAGTCAGTCACCCTTTGTTGCAAGTCTTATTTGGCAAATCCAGATTTCGGCTGGTACCTAGCCATTATCAATGCACTATTTTCTAGTCTCAATACATTTCAGTTCCTGTTGTTTGGGTGTCAGTCACACTGGATATTCAAAGAACTGTGACTGATACCCAAACAACAGTTCCCTGTGGTTTGGGCATCAGTGATATTGCAAGGCAGTTCCAGATATCTCAAAGACTGGTTGAAGTGTCGCATAATGAAGAACTACAGCCATATCATTACTAGTTAACTCTACGGGCATGCCGTGGCATAAACCTGTTGGCTAGAAACGTGGAAGGAGTGCTTTTGGGCCCTTATCTATTGCTGGACAAATTGAATGCGCCCCTGTATTGTACGTTTCTTTCCAGTACTTTGCCTGCCGCTTTAGAAAATGTTCCACTTGTGTTGAAGGACAGCTATGGTTCCAGCATGATGGATGCACTGCCACACTTTGGCATGAATGTGCCTAACTATTTAAATGAAGCATTTTCTGGGAAATGGAGTGGTCATGGTGGCCCAGTGTTCTGGCCACCACATTCCCCTGTACCTTAATCCAGTAGAATTTTATTTGCGGGGACACGTAAAGGAACAAGTTTATGGTACTCTGCCCATATATGTACATGACCTAATATCTTTCATGCATGCAGGTATGTTGCATAGGGTCTAGCAAAGCATGATCCAGCAATTGGCGAACTGTTTGCAATTGCAAGGTAGGCCCTTTGAACATCTTTCCTAAAATGAATGTTGTTCGTACATGTATTCAACATCTCTGCGAAGATAAGACTGGACTTGAAAGGTACAGAATGTAATTATTGTTCATAGTGTAATGTGCAGTCTAGTGTAGCCTACCTACTGTGTTGTTTTCTAGCTCATTGGATACAGACGATTTTGCTCTATTCACTAATTTGTTCTATTGGCTTTATTTGTGTCGTAAATGAAGGAAAGTGGTGTTGTATGTTTGAAGTTCATGGTATGTCTTAATGTTTAAATAAAGGCAACATAACAGTAAGTAATACACAAGATGCCGCATTGTGGAGGTATGAATTGGGTACAAAAATTTTTTTATTTTTTATTTTTTTGATGTCTCTGTATCGTCCTAGAAAAACACGTGGTGAAGATTGGAGGAGACAGACTATGGACAAGGATAATTATTTTTAAAAGAAGTTTGATGATAACACGACTAGGACATCGGCAAGTCTGAATATCCATTCCCCAGAGCATCGCTTGGTCTCACTGTACAAATGGGACAGCTCCAGCACAGAACAGAGTTCTTGCTATCTATTCTTGGCAACACTGCACACAGTTAAAGCATTGCCTGAGCCTTCTCATTTTAAATTGCATTTCTGTTAAATCTATTGGTGGGACTAGGTTTTGCTAGATACGCTTTTGTCTTGAATTGGGAACCGGAGGTTGTGTTGGCTCCTGGAGTCTTGGGGCCTTCTGGCTCCATCCCAGTGTGGTTTCCTCTGAGACCGCTCAATGACAGATAATTTGGTGTGCCTTGAGTCTGCCATCCGAACAGATTTTTCCAGGCGCCAACATTGGTAGCTGTCTTTTTTGATTTACGGAGGGCCTACGACATGACCTGGCGCCACCACATCTTGCTACGCTGCACGAGTGGGGCCTCCGTGGCTCACTCCCGATTTTTTTATATGAAACTTCCTCTACCTCTGTACGTTCCGTGTTCAAGTCTGAGGCTCCTTTAGTTCCCCCCATATCCGAAAGAATGGGGTCCCGCAGGGCTCTGTATTGACTGTTCCACTGTTTTTAGTCGCTGTAAATGGCCTAGCAGCAGCTGTAGGGCCGTCAGTGTCGCCCTCCTTATATGGTGACGATTTATGCTTTTACTTCAGTTCCTCAACCAAAGGTGTTGTTGAACGCCGACTACAGGGAGCCATTCAGAATGCACAGTCATGGGCTTTCATCCGTGGGTTTCACTTCTCTGCCAACAAGACCTATGTTTTGCACTTCTGTCGGCAACGGACAGTCCGTCCTCACCCTGCACTTATTCTTGATGGCCATCCACTACAGGTAGTCGAAACGTATTGCTTTTTAGGACTCGTTTTCGACGCCCAGCTAACATGGCTCCCCCTCATTCGTCAGCTTAAGCGAAAGTGCTGGGGGCATCGTAACGCCCTCCTCGCTGCCTGAGCAACACCACTTGAGGGCAGATTTCTCTATATTGCTGCAGCTCTACAAAGCCCTAGTTCAGTCATGCCTCGACTATGGGAGTGTGGTGTATGGTTCATCAGCGCCCTCAGCATTGAAGTTGCTTGATCCTGGGCACCACAGCAGGGCCCGTCTAGTGACGGGCAGCTTTAGCTTTTGAATGAGCCCAGTGGCCAGTCTGCTAGTGGAGGCTGGAGTCCCTCCATTGCGCATCAGGCACATCCAGCTGCTTGCCCACTATACAGCGCATGTATAGCTCGCCTGAGCATCCGAATTACCGTCTCTTATTCCTGAACACAGTGATTAATCTCCCGGAACGGCGACCTCGGTCAGAGATAATGATCACTCTGTGTGTCCATTGCCTATTGTTTGAACTAGTCCTTTCCTTTACAGCGTCTTTTGCCAGTCCATAAACATACGCCTACATGGTGTCTGCCTCGGCCGAAACTACGGCTGGACCTATCGCGTTTTCATAAGGATTCCATTCCTCCTGAGGCACTCCGCAGTCACTTCTTATCAATCCTTGACGAATCCCAGGGTTCTGAAGTCACCTATACAGACGGCTCACTGGTTGATGGTCGCGTAGGTTTTGTGTATACTCTCTCGGTGCATATCAAACAGTGTGCCTTGCCGGATGGCTGCAGTGTCTTCACTGCCGAGCTGGTGGCCATCTCTCGTGCCCTTGAGCATATTCTTTCCTGCCCCGGTGTGTCCTACCTGGTCTGCAGTGATTCGCTGAGTGGATCACAGGCCATTGATCAGTGCTACGCACGCCATCCTCTGGTAGCAACTATCCAGGAGTCGGTTTATGCCCTTAAACTATCTGGTCGTTCAGTGGTCTTTGTATGGACCCCGGGGCATGTTGGAATCCCGGAAAATGAGCTCATTGACAGGCTGGCCAAATAGGCCACTCATAAGCTGCTTCTGGCGATTGGAATACCCGAACCTGACCTCCGATCGGTGTTACGCCGCAAAGTTCTCGGGATTTGGGATGCTGAATGGTGCAGCTTAGTTACGCCCAATAAACTCCGCGCCATCAAGGAGAGCACAACTAAGTGGAAGTCTTGTCTGCGGGCTTCTTGCAGTTACTCTGTGGTCCTCTGCCGCCTTCACATTGGCCACACTTGGCTGACGCACGGATATTTATTGATTGTGCTGCGAGGACCCACCTCTCTGTCGATGTGGTTCAGCATTGACGGTGATCCACATATTGTTGGACTGTCCATTTTTAACTCCGCTCAGGCGGACGTTTGCGCTGTTAGCAGATGACGCTGCAATGGCAGACTTAGTTTTGAGTTTTATTCGTGCAGGGGGCCTTTATCGCTCGATCTAAGTGTTTGTCTCCTTTTTTTGTGTTGAGTTCGATCTTTGGCCTACAGTTTTAGATTGGAGTTCTTAGTGTGTTTCTTGGTAGTCGACTTTTCCTTTTTTGTTTCCATGCTCGGCCAACCAATGTCACATTCTGTGTGCTTTAAATTCCTTTTGTCTCTGTCTTTCTTGTTCTGTGTCATTCCTTGTCATCTCCCTTGCTTTTGTGTGTGTGTGTGGGGGGGGGTTTAATTCCTTGTAGGATTTTATGGTTGTGGAACAAGGGACTGATGGCCATTATAGTCTGGTCCCTTCAATCCCCACAAACCAACCAACCAAACAAACAAACAAACCTGAGGGCTGGAATCGTGGAAGGAGTGCTTTTAGGCCCTTATCTATTGCTGGACACATTGAATGTGCCCCTGTATTGTACGTTTCTTTGCAATACTTGGCCTGCCGCTTTAGAAAATGTTCCACTTGTGTTGAGGGACAGCTATGGTTTCAGCATGATGGTGCACTGCCACACTATGGCATGAATGTGCATAACTATTTAAATGAAGCATTTTCTGGGAAATAGATTGGTCATGGTGGTCCAGTGTTCTGGCCACCACATTCCCCTGTACCTTAATCCAGTAGATTTTTATTTGCGAGGACACGTAAAGGAACAAGTTTATGGTACTCTGCCCATATACACTCCTGGAAATTGAAATAAGAACACCGTGAATTCATTGTCCCAGGAAGGGGAAACTTTATTGACACATTCCTGGGGTCAGATACATCACACGATCACACTGACAGAACCACAGGCACATAGACACAGGCAACAGAGCATGCACAATGTCGGCACTAGTACAGTGTATATCCACCTTTCGCAGCAATGCAGGCTGCTATTCTCCCATGGAGACGATCGTAGAGATGCTGGATGTAGTCCTGTGGAACGGCTTGCCATGCCATTTCCACCTGGCGCCTCAGTTGGACCAGCGTTCGTGCTGAACGTGCAGACCGCGTGAGACGACGCTTCATCCAGTCCCAAACATGCTCAATTGGGGGACAGATCCGGAGATCTTGCCGGCCAGGGTAGTTGACTTACACCTTCTAGAGCACGTTGGGTGGCACGGGATACATGCGGACGTGCATTGTCCTGTTGGAACAGCAAGTTCCCTTGCCGGTCTAGGAATGGTAGAACGATGGGTTCGATGACGGTTTGGATGTACCGTGCACTATTCAGTGTCCCCTCGACGATCACCAGTGGTGTACGGCCAGTGTAGGAGATCGCTCCCCACACCATGATGCCGGGTGTTGGCCCTGTGTGCCTCGGTCGTATGCAGTCCTGATTGTGGCACTCACCTGCACGGCGCCAAACACGCATACGACCATCATTGGCACCAAGGCAGAAGCGACTCTCATCGCTGAAGACGACACGTCTCCATTCGTCCCTCCATTCACGCCTGTCGCGACACCACTGGAGGCGGGCTGCACGATGTTGGGGCGTGAGAGGAAGACGGCCTAACGGTGTGCGGGACCGTAGCCCAGCTTCATGGAGACGGTTGCGAATGGTCCTCGCCGATACCCCAGGAGCAACAGTGTCCCTGATTTGCTGGGAAGTGGCGGTGCGGTCCCCTACGGCACTGCGTAGGATCCTACGGTCTTGGCGTGCATCCGTGCGTCGCTGCGGTCCGGTCCCAGGTCGACGGGCACGTGCACCTTCCGCCGACCACTGGCGACAACATCGATGTACTGTGGAGACCTCACGCCCCACGTGTTGAGCAATTCGGCAGTATGTCCACCCGGCCTACCGCATGCCCACTATACGCCCTCGCTCAAAGTCCGTCAACTGCACATACGGTTCACGACCACGCTGTCGCGGCATGCTACCAGTGTTAAAAACTGCGATGGAGCTCCGTATGCCACGGCAAACTGGCTGACACTGACGGCGGCGGTGCACAAATGCTGCGCAGCTAGCGCCATTCGACGGCCAACACCGCGGTTCCTGGTGTGTCCGCTGTGCCGTGCGTGTGATCATTGCTTGTACAGCCCTCTCGCAGTGTCCGGAGCAAGTATGGTGGGTCTGACACACCGGTGTCAATGTGTTCTTTTTTCCATTTCCAGGAGTGTATGTACATGACCTAATATCTTTCATGCATGCAGGTATGTTGCATAGGGTCTAGCAAAGCATGATCCAGCAATTGGCGAACTGTTTGCAATTGCAAGGTAGGCCCTTTGAACATCTTTCCTAAAATGAATGTTGTTCGTACATGTATTTAACATCTCTGCGAAGATAAGACTGGACTTGAAAGGTACAGAATGTAATTATTGTTCATAGTGTAATGTGCAGTCTAGTGTAGCCTACCTACTGTGTTGTTTTCTAGCTCATTGGATACAGACGATTTTGCTCTATCCACTAATTTGTTCTATTGGCTTTATTTGTGTCGTAAATGAAGGAAAGTAGTGTTGTATGTTTGAAGTTCATGGTATGTCTTAATGTTTAAATAAAGGTAACATAACAGAAAGTAATACACAAGATACGCATTGTGGATGTATGAATTGGGTACAATTTGTTTCTTCAACTAACTTTTTTTTAAGTCTCTCTCTCTCTCTCTCTCTCTCTCTCTCTCTCTCTCTCTCTCTCTCTCTCTCTGTTTTAACATTTGAAGACTTAAAGGCTCTGTATTGTCCAAGAAAAACACGTGGTGAAGATTGGAGGAAACAGACTGTGGACAAAGGATAATTTAAAAAAAAAAAAAAGAAAGAAAAAAAAAAAAAAAAAAAAAAAAAGTTCGACGAGAACACGACTAGGACATCGGCAGGTCTGAATATCCACTCCCCAGAGCATCGCTTGGTCTCACTGAACTAATGGGACAGCTCCAGTGCAGAACAGAGTTCTTGTTGTCTATTCTCGGCAACACTGCACACAGATAAAGCATTGCCTTAGCCTTGTCTTTTTAAACTGCATTCCGTTATATCTGTTGTTGCAACTAGGTTTTGCTAGATACGCTTTTGTCTTGAACTGGGATGAAGAATCGCATGCCGACCACAAAATGTGGCATTTTTTCTTTATCCGCTATACATACATCATAGCTAAAACTAGGTTTAAGAATCCTGAAAGAAGGTGTATACGTGGAAGAGGCCTGGAGATACTGGGAGGTTCCAGATAGATTATATAATGGTAAGACATATTTAGGAACCAGATTTTAAATTGTAAGATATTTCCAGGAGCAGTAGTGGACTCTGACCATAATTTATTGATTAGGAACTGTAGATTGAAGCAGAAGAAACTGCAAAAGGGTATGAATTTAAGGAGATGGGACCTGGATACACTGAAAGAACCAGAGGGTATAGAGAGTTGCTGAGAGAGTATCAGGGAATGATTGACGAGAACAGGGAAAGAAATACAGTAGAAGACGAAGGGTAGCTTTGAGAGATGAAATAGTGAAGGCAACAGAGGATTAAGTAGGTAAAAAGAAGAGGGCTAGTAGAAATCCTTGAGTAACAGAAGAGATATTGAATTTAATTGATGAGCAGAGAAAATATAAAAATGCGGTAAGTACAGTATGCGAAAAGGAATACAAACATCTCAAAAATGAGATTGAAAGGAAGCAGGGATGGCTAGAGGACAAATGTAAGGATGTAGGAGCATGTATGACTAGGGGTAAGATAGATACTGCTTACAGGAAAATTAGAGACCTTTGGAGAAAAGAGAACCACCTGTATGAATATCAAGAGCTCAGGTCGAAGGAGCATGTAGAGGGTCTACACCAGGGTGATGTACTTGAGGGCAATGTTATGGAAGTGGAAGAGGACGTAGATGAAGATGAAATGGGATATATGATACTGTGTGAAGAATTTGACAGAATACCGAAAGACCTAAGTTGAAACATGGCCCCGGGAGTGGACAACATTCCTTTAGAACTACTGATAGCCTTGGGAAAGCCAGTCATGACAAAACTCTTCTATCTGGTGAGACAGTTGAAATACCCTCAGACTTCAGGAAGAACATAATAATTCCAATCCCAAAGGAAGCAGGTGTTGACAGATGTGAAAATTACCGAACTGCCAGGTTAATAAGTCACGGTTGCAAAATACTAACATGAATTCTCTACAGACGAATGAAAAAACTGGTAGAAGCCAACCTAGGGGAAGATCAGTTTGGATTCCATAGAAATGTTGGAACATACGAGGCAATACTGACCCTACGACTTAACTTAGAAGATAGGTTAAGGAAAGGCAAACCTACGTTTTCAGCATTTGTAGGCTTAGAGAAAACTTTTAACAATGTTGACTGGAATAATCTCTTTCAGATTCTGAAAGTGGCAGGGGTAAAATAGCGGGAGCGAAAGGCTATTTACAATTTGTAGAGAAACCAGATGGCAGTTATAAGAGTCAAGGAACATAAAAGGGAAGCAGTGGTTGGGAAGAGAGTGAGACAGGGTTGTAGCCTATCTTTGATGTTATTCAGTCTGCATATTGAGCAAGCAGCAAAAGAAAAAAAGAAGAAAAATTTGGAGTTGGAATTAAAATCCATGGAGAAGAAATAAAAGCTTTGAGGTTTGCCAACAACATAGCAATTCTGTCAGAGACAGCAAAGGATCTGGAAGACCAGCTGAACAGAATGGACACTGTCTTGAAAGGAGGATATAATATCAACATCAACAAAAGCAAAGCGAGGAGAGTCGAATGTAGCCGAATTAAATCAGGTGATGGAGAGGGAATTAGTTTAGGATATGAGACACTTAAAGTTGTAAATGAGTTATGCTTCTTGGGGATCAAAATACCTGATGATGGTTGAAGTAGGGAGAATATAAAATATACCATAGACTGGCTATGGTAAGGAAAGCATTTCTGAAGAAGAGAAATTTGTTAACATTGAGTATAGATTTAAGTGTCAGGAAGTCTTTTCTGAAAGTATTTATATGGAGTGCAGCTATGTATGGAAGTGAAACATGGACGATAAACAGTTTAGACAAGAAGAGACTAGAAGCTTTTGAAATGTGGTGCTACAGAAGAATGCTGAAAATTAGATGGGTATGTCACGTAGCTAATGAGGAGGTAGTCAACAGAAATAGGAGAAGAGGAATCTGTGGCATAACTTGACAAGAGGGAGGCATGAGTTGGTAGGACACGTTCTGAGGCATCAAGGGATAACCAATTTAGTACTGGAGGGAAGTGTGGAGCATAAAAATTGTAGAGGGAGACCAAGACATGAATACGCCAAGCACATTCAGAAGGATGTAAGTTACAGTAGTTATTTGGAGATGAAGAGGCTTGCACAGGATAGAACAGCATGGAGAGCTGCATCAAATCAGTCTCTGGAGTGAAGACCATGAAGCGCGCGCCCACACACACACACACACACACACACACACACACACACACACACACAAAATAACATATATAAACTAACTGCTATTTAAAAAATATATATATAATTGAAGACAGTGTTACATGTTACAGATCATAGTCCATATTGTATACATTAAAAGAATGTTAAACAGAGGAAATAAAGACAGATATGACAATCTAAGTAACTTTATCCCTGTAATTGACAATCACAACAGCTTCAGAGCTTGTAGATATCAAGTCATTAATGGTAAATCTTACAGGACATATTCTGCACTGGTATAAGTGCTCTGTAGTTGTAGTTTTTTTTTAACTTCACAGTTACAAAGGGCTCATGATGTGGGATAACACCATTTTTGCAAATTGTCTTTCGACCTTGTGACGCCAATTCTGAGGCTGATCAGAGTTTTCCAGATGGGCCAATCTTCAGTGAAACCAGCAACTACGTTTTTACTGATGCTATCATCCAGTGGTGTTCGGTCCTCATCTTCCATGAGACAGATAATTGGGAACATCTTTTGGATAATGTTATCTGTTGTCTCCATAATTTTTTTCCTGAAGATTGGTCGAGGAGGAGGAGGAGGATCATTGTGACTCTAATGGGTGTTTATTGAAGGATACCTTACACCTTTCTCTGCCTGCAACTACCTCATGCCTCCTTAAGGATCTTGGGATTCTTACATTCACTTCCCAGTACACTTACTCCTTAACAGTTTTATTCCAATACAAGAGCATCCTTTGGAACAAAATCATTAATGAGTAAATGAATGTGAGGGTTCTAGGGTCTTTAAGAGATGCCTGCAAGTTATAGGATTATCCATTTTACACGATTTTCTATCTGTTCAGGTGTTCTGAAGAAACACATTTACTTGCTTTAGGCTCACTGTCCCAGACGATGTTCCATACGACAAGAATGAGTTTGTAGGTTAGGCATAAAGTGGTGAACTGCGCTTCTTGATTAGCTTACCCATGTGTTGTCTCCATTTTAACTTTTCATCCAGCTGGATTCCAATGAATTTTATACACTGTGCTTCACTCCATGAATGACCATTAATAATTTCTATTTCTGGTGCTAAAAGGTCATTATTACTTTTTTGAAATTGTGTAATGTATTTGTGAGATTAAGACTTAAAATGTTAGTTGCGAACCAGTTGTATGTCTGCACAGCTATCATCTGAGCTGTGTATTTGGACCCTTGATAAGTTTACTTGTGCCATCAGCAAAGATTACAGACGACGAAAGAAATTTCAGACTTTTGCTGCAATGGGGCACTGAGATAATGTGGTGGCAACAGATGAAAATTTGTGCCACACCTGGATTAGAACCTGGATTTCCTGGTTGCTATCTGAGCATGTCCTCCCATCTGACCCAAATCTCCATATGCCGCACACAGCAGAATAGTGTCCCCTGTCCCGTATTCCCCTTCCTGCATCTGCATTGAAAGATCAATATGCCATCATGCATGTCTGAAAGAGCAGCCACCATATCTATACAAAATATTACAGTTTTTGAACTGCACTTTAAAGTCATTGGAAGATCATTTATGTAGGTTAGATACAAGAATGGACCTAGTACCGATCACTGTGGCACACCACTTACTAAGTTTTGCCATTCTGAGTCACTTTTCATGTCTGACATGTATTCTGTTAATGAGACCCTCTGCTTTCTGTTATGGAGGTAGATTGCATCCATGCTAAAGGGATGCCATTAGTGCCATAAGGCTTTATTTTACTAAATATAGTTTGTGATCTATATAATCAAAGGCTATGGAAAGGTCACAGAATATACCAACAGGATAATTTTTATTGTTTAGCTCAGCTAACACCTCATCCATAATGTACTGTATTGCTTTATGTGTTGAAAATCCCTCACAAAAGCCAAACTGACAAGTGGTTAACAAGTTCTGCTCAGTTAATTGACTCAGTATTCTGACATACTAACTTACTCAAATACTTTTGAAAACACTAGAAAGATTGACATATATCTTTAATTAGAGGCGGTTTGCTTATGTATAGTCTTGTATGTAGGTGTTACTACAACATATATCGGTCAGAAAATAAATCCTGAGTCATCAGTTCATTATCAAGATAGTTTGTTGGCAATCCTGTCAAGTCAGAGTAAGATTTTAACTTTCTGATAAAAGCACCATTGTAGTCAGCAGAAATACTATTATTTAGTGATCATATGATTTCTGTAATCTCATTATGGGTCTTCTTTGTGAAACCAATGTCTCTTGGTGGTGCACGTAGAGTGTGCACAACTAAATCTTATACGTCTGTATTTGGTTATTACTGGGTTCTGTGTTTTTAACCACTCTGAGGAAGCAATAATTAAATCTGGTGGCCAATGGTTACAAAGTGTCACCATGTCTGCCAGAGTTATTTTTTGTGGGGTTCATTTCATACGTGTTACACTAGTTACATTTGTTCCTTTTTATAAATGTTCCAAATAGTTGTTGCTTATTTCTTTTAGTGTGTTATTTTTTGAGCATACTATGTGAATTTTGACTTTTTTTATTACAGAGTGGTAATGGTGCTGCATGTCTTGACTATACTGCTTGTCCTGTAAATTATGTAGAGATCTCTTCCCCTTGCACAAGATACTTTAATCTTCAGAGTTATCCACCGCTAATCCTTGCTTCTATTCAGTTTTGCCCTTACTTTTTGGAGATAAACAAGACTTCAAGTACAAATTTTCCATAAACACTGCTTTATACACACCTCTCCAGTGTTCTTGTAATTTCTCTCTAAACACGGTAATTGAACCATTGTTTGGATTTCTGCGATACGATACTTTTCTTTTATGATGTGTATCTAACTGGTCAGTACATTCTGTTGTTAAAATTTAACCATCACAGCCAGATAAGTTATCGCCATTGGTTTTACAGCTAAATTGCTGCAAGTTGCTTTATCTAAATACAAGTTGTCAATAGTTGGTGTGTCATGTCCTTCAATGCTCATAGAGAATTTTACTATGAAAAACAATTCAAATCTGGACATCACTGACAGAACGTCAATGTGAAAGCCTGCAAAACAGTGATTTTTCAGTTAAGCATGCAATACATTAATAATGCTGCTTCTTATTTATTTATTTATTTATGTAATGGATTATTCCCCTTTATTTTTATTATTCCCTTATTATTATTATTTAAAAAATTTATTATTCTAAAAATCTACTTCCCCTTCATGGTATTTGTTGTACAGTTTTCTTTCCTCTTTGATTACAATATCGAGGAAAGAAAGGCTCTGTATATGCCCTGATCTCTCTTGTACTTACAATACCTAATGAGAGGGGTACAATGGTGGCTCCATAGTGGTCACATAGTCTTCTTTGTGTACAGGTTCTCTAAATTTACCTAAGAGGGTCTTCGATTTCCTTTACACAACATTGTTGCCAGCAAATAAACTTGCAGGGCTTCCAGTCCCATCTAATAAATTGTTTGGGAATGTTGAAACAATGTAACACAGAGAATGGAATAACAGCACAGAAAGGATAGATTGCTGCTCGCAACCTACAGGAGACATTGAGCTGCATATAGGCACAATAAAAATTCTACCGAAATATTAAACTTTCACACAAAATAAAAAACACACACACATTCAAAAAAGCACAACTTATACACAGATGACCTGATTGTGATTTCATCTGCTTCTGCACAATCTGCTCTGGTGTGGTTGGTCAAGATAAGGTGGAAGCCTGGGGAGGGGACGGGGAGGCATGAGGCATAGCAGGGTAGGAGGGGTGAAGATGCTGCGCTGCCTTTAGGAACCTGCAGGAGAATAAATCTGCTAGATGCAGTGTTGGTAGGATGTGCTGGTGGAGGGACAAGGCAGCAAAGTGTGTGTGTGTGTGGAGGGGGAGGGGAGGGGGGGGGGAGAAACAGAGAAGGGGAAAAGACTGTTAAGTGAATTGGTGTAATAGAAGGTGTGTTCAGTGTTGTTGGAGTGGGAGGAGGGAAGGGGATATCTGGGTGGAGGTCAGGGACTATCAAAGCTTGATGCCTGGGGGGGTTATAGGTACGAAGGAGATGTTGTAGGATGAGTTCCTACCTGCAGTTCAAAAATGTGGGTGTTGATAGGAAGAAAAAAGATGGTGCAGGTTGTGAAGCAGTCATTGAAGTAGCCGGCCGAAGTGGCTGTGCGGTTAAAGGCGCTGCAGTCTGGAACCGCAAGACCGCTACGGTCGCAGGTTCGAATCCTGCCTCGGGCATGGATGTTTGTGATGTCCTTAGGTTAGTTAGGTTTAACTAGTTCTAAGTTCTAGGGGACTAATGACCTCAGCAGTTGAGTCCCATAGTGCTCAGAGCCATTTGAACCAGTCATTGAAGTGAAGCACATTGTGTTGGATAGCATGCTCAGCGACTGGGTGGTCCAATTGTTTCATGGGCACAGTTTGTCAATGGCAATTCATGTGGACAGACAACTTGTTAGTTATCATGCCCATGTACAAAGCAACACAATGGTTGCAATGTAGTTTGTATATCACATGGATACATCCACATCCAGTCTTTGATGGGGTAGGAGATGCCAGGACAGGACTGGAGTAGACACTAGTGGGAGAATGTATGGAACAGGTCTTGCATCTGGGTCTATTGCAGGGTAGCACCACCTATGCCAGTCCTGTGAAGCCATCTCCTGTGAAAGCAGTCATGTGATCTGCAAACTAAGCTGCAACCACTGTGCTGCTTTGCACATGGGTGTGACAACTAGCAAGCTGTCTGTCCAGATGAATGGCCACCATCAAAGTGTGTCCAAGAGACAGCTGGACCACCCAGGTGCTGAAAGGCAGCACAGTATGTTTTCTCATCCCCTACCCATATGCAAAATGTTGTTCACTTCAGATAGCTGCAGTCTGGTCCTGGCTCCTGGAGACAGTGACTGTGTGTGTGTGTGTGTGTGTGTGTGTGTGTGTGTTTTCTATTTATTTCTGCAAACGGTTAATATTTTAGCAGTCTTTTTCATAGTATTTGTGAATGTTGAGAACATTAGAGGTCCTATTATGTTTTCTTCTGGCACACCCTATGTTCCGTTTCTGTTGACCATTTACTCTCTAGTATGAGGTGCGTTCAAGTTCTAAGGCCTCCGATTTTTTTTCTCCGGACTGGAAAGACATAGAAACATGCGCATTGTTTTAAAATGAGGCCGCGTTCATTGAAAATACGCCCCAGAGATGGCAGCACCGTACGGCAGATGGAATTTTACCGCCAGCGGCGAGAATGAGAACTGTTTTAAATACTTAAAATGGCGACGTTTTCCTTACTTGAACAACGTGCAATCATTCGTTTTCTGAATTTGCGTGGTGTGAAACCCATTGAAATTCATCGGCAGTTGAAGGAGACGTGGTGATGGAGTTATGGATGTGTCGAAAGTGCGTTCGTGGGTGTGACAGTTTAATGAAGGCAGAACATCGTGTGACAACAAACCGAAACAACCTCGGGCTCGCACAAGCCGGTCTGACGACATGATCGAGAAAGTGGAGAGAATTGTTTTGGGGGATCGCCGAATGACTGTTGAACAGATCGCCTCCTGAGTTGGCATTTCTGTGGGTTCTGTGCACACAATCCTGCATGACGACCTGAAAATGCAAAAAGTGTCATCCAGGTGGGTGCCACGAATGCTGATGGACGACCACATGGCTGCCCGTGTGCCATGTTGCCAAGCAATGTTGACAAGCATTGTTGACGCGCAACGACAGCATGAATGGGACTTTCTTTTCGTCGGTTGTGACAATGGATGAGACGTGGATGCCATTTTTCAATCCAGAAACAAAGCGCCAGTCAGCTCAATGGAAGCACACAGATTCACCGCCACCAAAAAAATTTCGGGTAACCGCCAGTGCTGAAAAAATGGTGTCCATGTTCTGGGACAGCGAGGGCATAATCCTTACCCATTGCGTTCCAAAGGGCACTACGGTAACAGGTGCATCCTACGAAAATGTTTTGAAGAACAAATTCCTTCCTGCACTGCAACAAAAACGTCCGGGAAGGGCTGCGCGTGGGCTGTTTCACCAAGACAACACACCTGCACATCGAGCTAACGTTACGCAACAGTTTCTTCGTGATAACAACTTTGAAGTGATTCCTCGTGCTCCCTACTCACCTGACCTGGCTCCTAGTGACTTTTGGCTTTTTCCAACAATGAAAGACACTCTCCGTGGCCGCACATTCACCAGCCGTGCTGCTATTGCCTCAGTGATTTTCCAGTGGTCAAAACAGACTCCTAAAGAAGCCTTCGCCACTGCCATGGAATCATGCCATCAGCGTTGTGAAAAATGTGTACGTCTGCAGGGCGATTACGTTGAGAAGTAACGCCAGTTTCATTGATTTTGGGTGAGTAGTTAATTAGAAAAAAAATCGGAGGCCTTAAAACTTGAATGCACCTCGTAAAATGTGATAGGTTGTGTTACTTAAATATTTCTTGGTGTGTGGCAGAGGGCACTTCTGGCTTCATTTCATTTCCCACTTTCCTTGTTCCATTCACGAATGGTACATAGGAATAATGACTGTTTATAAACCTCTGTATTGCCTCCAATTTGTCTGATTTTCTTGTGGCCATTTCACAAGGTGTGTTTGTGTATTACCTCTTGACAGTGACTAAACATACTACTATTCATTGGATCTCCCTAATCTTTCCTGTTGATTCAACCTGATAATGGTGCCAGCCTGAAGAACAGTGCTCAAGAATTTGTCTTACAAGTGATTTGTAAGCCACTTCTTTTGAGGTTAAATTGCAGCTCTTTAAGATTTTTCCACTGACTCCCAGCTTGGCATCAGCTTCCCCTACAATTAGTTTCATGTGGTCATTCCATTTTTTGTCACTCTTGATGGTTACTCATAGTTGTTTCATGAGTGTTCCAACTTTCACTGATTTATTACCAATAGTGTAATCAGAAAGCAATGGGCCTCTTTGTCTCTGTATGGGCACAACATTATGTTTATTGACTTTCAGTGTCAACTGCCAGTCCCTGTAGCAATCATTGATCCTCTGTTGATCTTCCCTCATTGTATATCCTCACCCTCCAAGGGTTGATGGCCCTGTGACACTTTGGGTACTCCAAAATTTACCTTTACATGTATTGATTTCATCCCTTTAACGACAATGTGTTGAGTTTTGTCTGCTAGGTGGTCCTCAATTTGCTCACAAACATGGTCCCAAACCTGGTAGGCTTTTAGTGTGTTCACTAAACAACACTGTGGAACTTTATCAAATCCCTTCTAGGGATCAATGGACATGACATCAACTTGTGGTGGGTATCTGTCTATGGCACTGAATTTTCTGTGTGAGCAGAGTGAGAAGGTGGGTTTCGCAAGATCTCTGTTCACAGAATCCATGTTGATTTATGTAAAGAGACTTCATAATGTGTAAGTATAAAATATATTCCATAATTCAACAAGAGATTGATCTCACCAGTATACACCATGCGAGGTGGTGCAGTGGTTAGCACACTGGACTCGCATTCGGGAGGACGACGGTCAAACGCGTGTCCGGCCATCCGGATTTAGGTTTTGTGTGATTTCCCTAAATCACTACAGGCTAATGCCAGAATGGTTCATTTGAAATGGCACAGCCAATTTCTTCCCCATCCTTCCATAGTCTAATGGGACCGATGGACCTCACTATTTGGTTCCCTCTCCTCAAATGAACCAACCAACCAACCATTGCCATTATACACACAAAAATATGTGCATCTTTCCAACCACACATTTTAAAAATAGGAGTGATGTGTTTTTTCACAATCACTCAGTACACACTATTCCTCTAACAACTTACAGTAAACAGTTGTTATGATGTACAGTTCGAAGAGAACAAGTTCTTTCACATAATTTAGTTGAATTTATCAGTTTTTACATTCATAAGAAAATTGAAGTTGGGAATTGTATTATGATCTTCCTCAGTTAAATAATTTTGGTAGACTGATTTCAATGTACTGGCCGCCTCTCCATTGTCTTTTGCTTCTAGTTCAGTATTAGCTCTGGGCAACTGTACAGACAATTTTAATCTGCTTACTGATTTTACCTAAGACCAAAGTTTCTTTGGGGTCTTAGTCAGATTGGTTGGCAAAATTTTACTTTTAAATGCATTGAATGATTTTCACATTTCTCTTCTTATGCTCCTTTTGGCTTTATTAATTTTTTGTTTTATAAGTCACTTAAATCTGTGAAGAAGCTCTCTTTGATTTCATAGTGTTTTTCTAACATAGCTGTTAGTTACTATTAGTTAATGGTTGATCTTTTCCAACTGTACTTCATACGTGTCTATTATACAATGATTATGAAATTAACCAGTTTGTGCTGCATATCTTTGCTGTTGAAGGTCAATATTGACTACACATATACTCTGCAAATTGTTTCCTGTCAACCTTGCTTATCTGCAAGGTGTAAGACACTACTTGGAGAGACAGTATTCTCATGCAGCTGCATCAATGGGGCTTTTGTGGCCACCTCCCCATCTTCTATCTATGGTAAGGAGTCTTGTAGAGTGCTCCTTGTTTGTGGACGATTTTGCTGTTTTCTGTTCCTCCTCGAGTACTGCAAGTCATTAGTTGCAATTTAAACTGCAGAGGTTAGAGGAGTGGGCTGCAAAGATGAGTTTTCAGCTTTCTGCAGATAAGAGTGTGTGTGTGTGTGTGTGTGTGTGTGTGTGTTCATTTTAATTGTTATCATTGTATTTTTAATCTACCTGACTTGCATATGGCTGCCACAACTGAGAGATCTGAAAGCCAGAACCCTCAAGACACTGAACATCTTACAGTGCCTTAGCCACAGGCCTTGGGGACCAGCAGGGCACATCTGCTCCAGTTTTCTAGGGCTTCTGTGCATTCATGGCTCAACTATGGGTGCACATTGTGTGGATCGGCAAGGCCTTCTCATTTGAAGATCATTGATGTTTTCCACTGTGAGGGGATTAGGCTTGCCACTGGTCTTCCTTCTGGATACCAGGGCACATGGGTATTGCAGGGAATGAAAGGGCAGATCTAGCGGCCAAGGAGTCATGTCATACTCCTTATTCAGTGTGCCATCCCCCAGCATACTATAGTCTCGCCGTTGAGATCCCAAGTCTTGTGTCGGTGGGACGAGGAGTGTCTGGAAGTGACAGGCAACAAGTTTCGTCTAGTGAAGCCCACAACACAGCTATGGCATACCTCCTCCTAGCCACAGTGTCAGAATGAAGTCCTTCATACTTGTCTCCGCATAGGCCTCAGCCCTTTGATGCATGGCTTCTTGCTTCGGCGAGAGAAGCCTCCAAATGTGTGGTGCTTCTGGTGTACAGATTACTGTGCGCCACATTTTATTGGACTGTACTTTATATTCTGACCAGTGGTCCATGGCAGATTTGTCGATGGATCTCCCCCCTATTTTAAGCATCGCTCAAATGAGTGTGGTTCAAGTTTTAAAATTCTGTGAATTGTCCAATATTTTTCCCAAAATTTAAGGACGCAGAATTATATGTGGGTACAGGAGCAGATGAGATGTCCCCCCCATCATTAAATTTCTTGTCTGTTCCGATTCTCTGAGTTCCCTTCACTCTATACAACATTTGTACCCAGCAGATAAAGTAATCCAGAATACCCAGGATGCCCTTCTCCAACTACAGGGGCTGGGAAAGGAGATGTCTTCCTTCTGGGTACCAGGGCACATGGTTATTGCAGGGAATGAAAGGGCAGATCTAGCTGCCAAGGAGTCATGTCATACTCCTTATTCAGTGTGCCATCCCCCAGCATACTATAGTCTCACCGTTGAGATCCCGAGTCTTGTGTCGGTGGTGTAGTGGTTAATAAAAAAAAATAAATGGCGAAGAGAGACCGTGAAAAAGGGAAAGAATGAAAAGCAAATCGGACTTCATGTTACAGAAAAGCTATCGGACTTTGTGATTCGGAAAAGCTATTGTTGGGTTGGTCCTTGTGGCGTTTTTGAGCAAAAGTTAAACCAATTTCCACTACAAAAATTATTGAAAAAGAACAGAGAATAACAAAATGTAACTGACAGGGGGAAATGGCGCAGATAAGATTTCATCCTTTACCAGGTTAACATGTCTTCTTTCGTGCGGCGTCCAGGTCTTCAAAAATCTCCTTCATTTCCGTGTGAAAAGTCGGCTCCGAAATCTTGCAATAAGTTTCATTGTCCAGGAATTTCTAATGTACACAAAACCGTCCTCATATTAAATGCAATTTATTTTAGTTGCTTCTCTCCATCCTCCGAACTTCATAACAACTTCCACAATGTCTACACATTAATAAGTTTTTTCGTCTTAATCAGATCACGTCTGCCTTAAGCTTCGGCTATCAAAGACAAATAAAGAAAACGGATAGAAAAACAAAAAAAGAGTTACAATTTTAGTATTTTCTCTGTCGTCGAGCGCTCATACCGCTGCGACGGGATATTTTTTATCTGAGGGACCGAGTGTAGCGCGGCGGAATTCAAAGTCCCGCTACATCGCCCCCTCGACTGTCACGCTAAAACGTTTAGCGTGGCAGGCTAGCAAACAGTAGAATAGATATACCTAAATATCTACATCTACATCTATACTCCGCGAGCCACCTGACGGTGTGTGGCGGAGGGTACTTATTGTACCACTATCTGATCCCCCCTTCCCTGTTCCATTCACGAATTGTGCGTGGGAAGAACGACTGCTTGTAAGTCTCCGTATTTGCTCTAATTTCTCGGATCTTTTCGTTGTGATCATTACGCGAGATATACACTCCTGGAAATTGAAATAAGAACACCGTGAATTCATTGTCCCAGGAAGGGGAAACTTTATTGACACATTCCTGGGGTCAGATACATCACATGATCACACTGACAGAACCACAGGCACATAGACACAGGCAGCAGAGCATGCACAATGTCGGCACTAGTACAGTGTATATCCACCTTTCGCAGTAATGCTGGCTGCTATTCTCCCATGGAGACGATCGTAGAGATGCTGGATGCAGTCCTGTGGAACGGCTTGCCATGCCATTTCCACCTGGCGCCTCAGTTGGACCAGCGTTCGTGCTGAACGTGCAGACCGCGTGAGACGACGCTTCATCCAGTCCCAAACATGCTCAATGGGGGACAGATCCGGAGATCTTGCTGGCCAGGGTAGTTGACTTACACCTTCTAGAGCACGTTGGGTGGCACGGGATACATGCGGACGTGCATTGTCCTGTTGGAACAGCAAGTTCCCTTGCCGGTCTAGGAATGGTAGAACGATGGGTTCGATGACGGTTTGGATGTACCGTGCACTATTCAGTGTCCCCTCGACGATCACCAGTGGTGTACGGCCAGTGTAGGAGATCGCTCCCCACAGGATGATGCCGGGTGTTGGCCCTATGTGCCTCGGTCGTATGCAGTCCTGATTGTGGCGCTCACCTGCACGGCGCCAAACACGCAAACGACCATCATTGGCACCAAGGCAAAAGCGACTCTCATCGCTGAAGACGACACGTCTCCATTCGTCCCTCCATTCACGCCTGTCGCGACACCACTGGAGGCGGGCTGCACGATGTTGGGGCGTGAGCGGAAGACGGCCTAACGGTGTGCGGGACCGTAGCCCAGCTTCATGGAGACGGTTGCGAATGGTCCTCGCCGATACTCCAGGAGCAACAGTGTCCCTAATTTGCTGGGAAGTGGCGGTGCGGTCCCCTACGGCACTGCGCAGGATCCTACTGTCTTGGCGTGCATCCGTGCGTCGCTGCGGTCCGGCCCCAGGTCGACGGGCACGTGCACCTTCCGCCGACCACTGGCGACAACATCGATGTACTGTGGAGACCTCACGCCCCACGTGTTGAGCAATTCGGCGGTACGTCCACCCGGCCTCCCGCATGCCCACTATACGCCCTCGCTCAAAGTCCGTCAACTGCACATACGGTTCACGTCCACGCTGTCGCGGCATGCTACCAGTGTTAAAGACTGCGATGGAGCTCCGTATGCCACGGCAAACTGGCTGACACTGACGGCGGCGGTGCACAAATGCTGCGCAGCTAGCGCCATTCGACGGCCAACACCGCGGTTCCTGGTGTGTCCGCTGTGCCGTGCGTGTGATCATTGCTTGTACAGCCCTCTCGCAGTGTCCGGAGCAAGTATGGTGGGTCTGACACACCGGTGTCAATGTGTTCTTTTTTCCATTTCCAGGAGTGTATGTGGGCGGTTGCCCATCTCTTCCCGGAATGTGCTCTCTCGTAATTTCGATAATAAACCTCTCCGTATTGCGTAACGCCTTTCTTGAAGTGTCCGCCACTGGAGCTTGTTCAGCATCTCCGTAACGCTCTCGCGCTGACTAAATGTCCCCATGACGAATCGCGCTGCTTTTCGCTGGATCATGTCTATCTCTTCTATTAATCCAACCTGGTAAGGGTCCCATACTGATGAGCAATACTCAAGAATCGGACGAACAAGCGTTTTGTAAGCTACTTCTTTCGTCGATGAGTCACATTTTCTTAGAATTCTTCCTATGAATCTCAACCTGGCGCCTGCTTTTCCCACTATTTGTTTTATGTGATCATTCCACTTCAGATCGCTCCGGATAGTAACTCCTAAGTATTTTACGGTCGTTACCGCTTCCAATGATTTACCACCTATGGCATAATCGTACTGGAATGGATTTCTGCCCCTATGTATGCGCATTATTTTACATTTATCTACGTTTAGGGAAAGCTGCCAGCTGTCGCACCATGCATTAATCCTCTGCAGGTCCTCCTGGAGTACGTACGAGTCTTCTGATGTTGCTACTTTCTTGTAGACAACCGTGTCATCTGCAAATAGCCTCACGGAGCTACCGATGTTGTCAACTAAGTCATTTATGTATATTGTAAACAATAAAGGTCCTATCACGCTTCCCTGCGGTACTCCCGAAATTACCTCTACATCTGCAGATTTTGAACCGTTAAGAATGACATGTTGTGTTCTTTCTTCTAGGAAATCCTGAATCCAATCACAAACCTGGTCCGATATTCCGTAAGCTCGTATTTTTTTCACTAAACGTAAGTGCGGAACCGTATCAAATGCCTTCCTGAAGTCCAGGAATACGGCATCAATCTGCTCGCTAGTGTCTACGGCACTGTGAATTTCTTGGGCAAATAGGGCGAGCTGAGTTTCACATGATCTCTGTTTGCGGAATCCATGTTGGTTATGATGAAGGAGATTTGTATTATCTAAGAACGTCATAATACGAGAACACAAAACATGTTCCATTATTCTACAACAGATTGACGTAAGCGAAATAGGCCTATAATTATTCGCATCTGATTTATGACCCTTCTTGAAAATGGGAACGACCTGCGCTTTCTTCCAGTCGCTAAGTACTTTACGTTCTTCCAGCGATCTACGATAAATTGCTGATAGAAAGGGGGCAAGTTCTTTAGCATAATCACTGTAGAATCTTAAGGGTATCTCGTCTGGTCCGGATGCTTTTCCGCTACTAAGTGATAGCAGTTGTTTTTCAATTCCGATATCGTTTATTTCAATATTTTCCATTTTGGCGTCCGTGCGACGGCTGAAGTCAGGGATCGTGTTACGATTTTCCGCAGTGAAACAGTTTCGGAACACTGAATTCAGTATTTCTGCCTTTCTTCGGTCGTCCTCTGTTTCGGTGCCATCGTGGTCAACGAGTGACTGAATAGGGGATTTAGATCCGCTTACTGATTTTACATATGACCAAAACTTTTTAGGGTTCTTGTTTAGATTGTTTGCCAATGTTTTATGTTCGAATTCGTTGAATGCTTCTCTCATTGCTCTCTTTACGCTCTTTTTCGCTTCGTTCAGCTTTTCCTTATCAGCTATGATTCGACTACTCTTAAACCTATGATGAAGCTTTCTTTGTTTCCGTAGTACCTTTCGTACATGATTGTTATACCACGGTGGATCTTTCCCCTCGCTTTGGACCTTAGTCGGTACGAACTTATCTAAGGCGTACTGGACGATGTTTCTGAATTTTTTCCATTTTTGTTCCACATCCTCTTCCTCAGAAATGAACGTTTGATGGTGGTCACTCAGATATTCTGCGATTTGTGCCCTATCACTCTTGTTAAGCAAATATATTTTCCTTCCTTTCTTGGCATTTCTTATTACACTTGTAGTCATTGATGCAACCACTGACTTATGATCACTGATACTCTCTTCTACATTCACGGAGTCGAAAAGTTCCGGTCTATTTGTTGCTATGAGGTCTAAAACGTTAGCTTCACGAGTTGGTTCTCTAACTATCTGCTCGAAGTAATTCTCGGACAAGGCAGTCAGGATAATGTCACAAGAGTCTCTGTCCCTGGCTCCAGTTCTGATTGTGTGACTATCCCATTCTATACCTTTACTGCTATAAATACTCCTCCACCATTGGCGTTTATCCTATCCTTGCGGTATATATTCCATTCTGTGTCTAGGATTTCGTTACTGTTCACTTCCGGTTTTAACCAACTTTCCGTTCCTAATACTATATGCGCACTATTTCCTTCAATAAGAGATACTAATTCAGGAACCTTGCCCTGGATACTCCTGCAGTTTACCAATATTACGTTGACTTTTCCTGTTTTTGGGCTCTGAGGACGGACGTTCTTTATCAACGATGATAATGTCCTCTCTGGTAAGCCGTCAGGTATTTTATCGTTTCGCCCAAGGGGGGTCCCTCTAACCTAAAAAACCCCCGTGTGCACGCCACACGTACTCTGCTACACTAGTAGCTGCTTCCGGTGTGTAGTGCACGCCTGACCTGTCTAGGGGGCCCCTACAGTTCTCCACCCAATAACGGAGGTCGATGAATTTGCAACCATTATAGTCGCAGAGTCGTCTGAGCCTCTGGTTTAGACCCTCCACACGGCTCCAAACCAGGAAACGCCACGTGCATACTTAGTGAATTATCTTTGTCAATACTTCTTTCTAAATCTATATACTACATACAATTGTTACAGTTTTGATCCTTTTTACACAATTAATATATATTTACATACAGTTTGTTTGAACAAGCTGTTCGCTAGCGCAGTTAATGTGCGCTTCCAGCGTTGGTCTTCCAATGCATCTCTGGCAGCACGTAGTCTTTGCGCATGCGCAATAGCATCACTGAATTTCGCGTGCGGCAGTTTCAAAATCGCTGTGTTATGACAATCTTGCACAGTATTCACTTTCACATAGTGTTCATTACAAGTTGTTATGCCAGCATAAATGGCGTGTTAAGTTCGGTGACACCATAAGATTGAGCGTGTGCGTGATCTGTAGCAACGTCCATGTCTTCTGTTACGACACAACACTCCATGTCCTTGTGCGTTTTCATGACTATTGTTCCCGGGGCATATCTGGTCGATGTAGTTTTTAGCCTCCAGGTGCTGAGTTTATTGTCTCCAAAGCATCTGAAGGCCGGCCAGGAACAACGGCGTCGATGTTCGCAAAGGTAGGTGTTTCACCACGTTGTTTACACTCGCCAACAAACGTTAATTTGCAGTGTGAAAATCCTCATTATCGTCGAAGTAAATTGCAGTTTATATCGGTTTACAAAGAGTTATTTGGTTTATGCACCATAAGTTTCACAAATAACACAAAATTCGTCGTTTATAACGTTGAAAGTTTAACACAGTTTGCAACACTTTTTTGCCATATTTACATTTTAACAAAGTTCACGGTGTCCCAGCATGTTTACATAGTTAATTATGAAAGCTTACATTTCGTGGTCACATTTCAAAATATGTTGACAATATGCAAAGTTTTAACACATATACAAATACATATAAATTTACAAGAATATGCATGTGAAACATTTACACTAAAAAAATTATACTAAGTCCCGTTTGCTTTCTTTTATTGGGGTTTATGGTCATTTTGATTTTCTTTATTAAGGTTTTGACGTGCCAAGGGATATAAGACTTAATGTTTAAAGCACGGGCTTTCCTTCATTTATTATTTCTTTCTTTCTTTCGATTCCATATCTTGGCTGGCTAGTGGTTAACCAGGCTTGTAATGCCATTAATATTCATGTCTTTTTATTCATATCTGAAAGTTTACTGTCACACAATATATTCTTCCATTCCACAAACAAACAATACCCAGCTGCATGAGGTGGTAGGTTAATGGAGGAGGGGGGGGAAAAAAATAATTTTGCATCACCTTCAAGGGGTGTGTGAAAGGAGGTGCTTACCATTTACCAAATCATAGGTAAACGTAAGTGTCCTTGCGTCAAGTCTGTGTAGTGTAACATCATGACAGATCCTCTGTTTGTGTTCTGACTGTTCATATGACTAAATGTATTATACATTAACAAATCCTTGCATGAGTAAATCACTGCTCAGCACTTCCTCGATATCTCCACTTCTTGTGGATACCGTCTATACAAATGGAAAATATATCGCATAGAGATTGTCTCTCTCATAATGTGTATTATATAATAACATATCAAAATTCCTCTCAAGAGTTCAACCATGAACTTTCTTCTATTTTAGTGAAGGTTAAACAACATGTATGTGGTGTATATATATCACTTCTTTCTATAAAACATAAATAAAGAACATAGTATTATAATTGACAGTAAAATGTCTTTTTCTCACAAGGGAAACTCCCCATCGCACCCCCCTCAGATTTAGTTATAAGTTGGCACAGTGGATAGGCCTTGAAAAACTCAATACAGATCGATCGAGAATACAGGAAGAAGTTGTGTGGAACCAAAAAAAAAAAAGCAAAATATACAAACTGGGTCGTCCATGTATAATATACGCAATATTAAGGGCAGTGTGAGGTGAGGAGCCCCGTGGACCCGTGGTTAGCATGAACAGCTGTGGAACGAGAGGTTCTTCGTTCAAATCTTCCCTCAACCGAAAATTTTAACTTTTTATTTTCAGTTTATGTGACAAACTCTTATGTTTTCATCACTTTTTTTGGAGTGATTATTACATCCACAAGAAAGCCTAAATCGGGCAAGGTAGAAGAATCTTTTTACCCATTCGCCAAGTGTACTAGTTAGGTGGGTCGACAACATATTCCTGTCATGTGACGCACATGCTGTCACCAGTGTCGTATAGAATATATCAGACGTGTTTTCCTGTGGAGGAATCGGTTGACCTATGACCTTGCGATCAAATGTTTTCGGTTCCCATTGGAGAGGCACGCCCTTTCGTCTACTAATCGCACGGTTTTGCGGTGCGGTCGCAAAACACAGACACTAAACTTATTACAGTGAACAGAGACGTCAATGTACGAACGGACAGATCATAACTTTGCGAAAATAAAGAATGCAAAATTTTCACTGGAGGGCAGATTTGAACTAAAGACCTCTCGCTCCATAGCAGTTCACGCTAACCACGGGACCACGGCATTCCTCACCTAACACTGCCCTTAATATTGCCTATCTTACGCATGAACGACCCAGTTTGTATATTTTGCTTATTTTTTCATAGTTCCACACAATTTCTCCCTGTTTTCTCGATTGATCTGTGTTCAGTTTTTCAAGGCCTATCCACTGTGCCAACTTATAACTAAATCTGAGGGGGGTGCGATGGGGATGTTCCCTTGTCAGTGTCCGTTGCTCGACGTCGGCTGCACGGGTGGTCACTGCTCCTTTGCACTTACCTTGCATAGCCTGAAAAGTCAAATGTCTTCAACATAGATGTAATTTTGTCATCTGTTCGCTTAAGTGGAGGTGTTGTACGAGTCGCAAAACAGCCTTAATAACTCTCCTATCTTTTGCTTCCTCAGGGTTTTCTGTCATGTGTAGGTATAATAAAGGCTAACATGGCACTAAATTTCACTTTCGTAATTTTTTTTTTAATCCAATGTATTCACATGAGGGCTGTGTAAAAATTATATTTCAACTTAAGTTTCTTAAAATATCATTCTCCTGTCTGAAAACGAACTATAAATGTTTTCTTCCACACAACGGCTTAACAAAACTTGACGAAAGGTTACTAAGTTACACTTCTAAAATAAATTAAAGCTAATGTGTTTCCAAGTTACATTCTTATTACGCTTCTTTCAACAGCTGTAATCACCATTATGTTCACTCTGCTTTTCTTACATTCGTTCATTTTCAAGGGCACTGTAAATAGATTCACATTTAACGTCTTGTACTCACGTATTCTAACTCATCACAAATGTTTTCTTTCAAACTGAAATCCTAATGTAATCAAAAGATGTAGACTATTTACTCACTTCTCTAGGTAGCACAATATTACCAAAACATTCTCACTCATTCCTTACTCACATATTCATCATAATATATATATCCTTATACATTAAACATATTCCTCATCAAACATTAATATATCACATACAAGGGGCCATTTGGCACTCCCATTCTCATAAAACTCCAATAATATTTTCCTCAAATAATCTGTCTCCATCAACTACTTCACAGTAACTTATATTTTCCTCAAATAATCTGTCTCCATCAACTACTTCACAGTAACTTACCTTCTTATATTAACTTAAATATTAACTCATTCATACTGATCATTCATTCTTACGTCCTCATTCATTCTACTACATACCTACGTCATTACTGATCTCAATAGCTATTATCTCCTGTCATTAGAGTGTCTTGAAATAACTAATTGTTGGTTCTCCTTATAATTTACAATTAACAACAAATGTAACCTACGTAGACCTCATTCCTATATGAATATATTTTCTCATTCAGTAAGTGTACACACCTGAGTTTACATTCTCTTCATAATTATGTGTACAAGTGTAACTGCAGTATATAATTTCCATAAATTAACGTTTGTGTTCTTAGGCTGTATAACTTAATGTTCGTGTATTCAATACAAATATTTACGATCTCGTTTTTACAGCAGCTTGCTCATGTTCAAATTAGTTGTCATTATATTATGTTGTTTTAGTGCACAAAGGATTTCAAATGTCTGTGGGGATGCAGCCCCCTCGGCTTGTGAGATAACGGGTATTCTAGGGAGTAACAACCTGGGTGAGGTATGCTTGCTATTCTGAAAGGACCTGAATATAATGACTGCCATTTTCTGTTCAGTTGTTTTAATTCTGTAGACTTGGGACGTGAACGCAAAAGAATAAGGTCATCAACCTGATAGGTTTGTTAATTCCTGTTCTGCTGTCATTTTGTCGTCGTATCTGAGGAAACAAACCGTCTCAGCCGTTGCGCTCTTACACCACCTCACGACCGAAGCACGAGCGCTTAGCTCGGTCGTCGACTGTTTTCCGTCGTCTGCTGAGTTTGGCCGGGTTCATTGACCAGCTCCACTATGTTTACATTCCGGCCGGTTGGCGCCCACGCGTCAGTTGATGGCGCGCCGCAATTGTTATTGCTACTTCGTGGCGGGGAGTGCGTAACTGGACTGGGGAACGGCGGCGGATTCCGTGGAGGGTTATGATTTGTCATGCGTGAATTTTGTGTGTTCCACATATTCTGTCGGTGATTGTTGGGATTGTTATTGTTTTGGTGGTAATTATGTCTGTTATATGTCATGTTCCTGTCAAAGTATCCCGGGTTGAACCTGTTATTCTCACGTCTCCTATTGCTGTTGTTGTTGTACTGTCTGTGATTTTCATTTTGCATGTAGTTACCATTTTGATATGGGTGATAATTATTGTTGTTATTATTATTATTCCACGAATTTCTGCGGTTGTTCCTACTGTCATACACGTTTCCATTTGAATATGTTTCGCGCGCAGGCATCGTATTGTGTCGCGGCGCGGACGGATGGTTCCACCAACCACCGTCACTACGGTTCCTTTGGGGTGGGTGCTGATTTTGGTTAGTAATATGAGTAAAATTTGAATGGCATGAATCGCCTCTGTAAACTACGTCCATTTGATCTAAGAAGTTTAAAAAACTCTTAATGTCATTCTCCGGTACTCCTATTAATCTGTCTCGGTATGGAAAGGGTAAGTGGCTCTTTAAAATGTCAATTATCGCTGGCAAGTCGGCTGGTTTGGACCAGTACAGTGTCTTGTCTAGGTACTTCTCAAAGTATTGTCTTAACGTCTCTTTTTTAGGGTCATAGGTCTCGGGGTTGCACACTTCTCTCCTAAGACTCTGTTGCTCATTCTCGGACCAGAATTCGTCCAAGAAGGCTTGTTCGAACTGTTCAAACGTAAGGCACCGCCACTTCATAGCGGCACCCCACTTAGCTGCTCGTCCTCTCATGAGATTGGTGACGTATCTGATTTTATCGACTTCTGACCAACTACGTGGAAAAACACCGTCAAATGATCTAATAAACATAATAGGGTCGACTTTGTGCTTGTCCTCACTGGAAAATGTCTGGAAATACCCATGTCTTACAAACGTGTCATCGGCCATGCCGGTTGGTATAGCACTATTGACGTGGTTTGTGTCACTTGCTACTCTAGGTGTCGTACCGTAATATTGCTCGTTTGGTGGAAAAGAAAGCGGCACTTTGTAATTTTGACTTGTAATAGGTGATTCCACAATAGCTGTTCTGTGTCATTAGCCATGGTTTTAGCTGTTTTGTCGTTCCCTGACGATGCATTTGCACCAATCGCCAAACACAGCACAACATTGTCTCGTAGTTTTGTCACTTCGTCTTCTGTGTGTTTTGTCTCGTCTTTAACATGTGTCTTTGTTTTTGAAAGTATGTCTTGTGTAATTGTTTCAAGTTTTTTGTCCAGATAGTCGTCCCACAATTTACATTCATGTACAATTCTTTCGGCCATGTTGGTGTCGTTGTTTAGTGACGCGAGGTCCGCTCGATCTTCTAGTTTTTCTATCTTTTCTTTGAGGTGGGTTTGTTCAAGAACTACCATTGTGAGCTGTTGGGTAATATTTCCCACTTCTTCAGTCAGCTTTTCTTGGGTGGAGCTAGCTGAAGTGTGGGCCTGAGCTAACTCTTCCACACGAGTGTTCACTTCCTGCTGCACATTAACTATTTGAGTTAACTGATTCTCACATCGGGTGATATTGTTTTTTGTTTCATGTGTGAATGTAACCAAAGTTTCTTCCTGTTTAGTGACTCGGTCGGACAATGTCTCAAATCGCTGGCTGAGCTGTAGAGTGGTGTTATTTAATTCTGTCATCTGTTTTGTCGTTCGTTCAAAATTTTCGGTCATAGTACGGTTTAATACGTCAAATTTTTCGTCGCTTTTATCTAGCCTTTGTTTAAAGTCCTGACCAAGTGCGTCCAGTTTTGCGTCAATTTTCTGACTAACGTCTCGTTTCATGTCTGCAAATAACTCAAATAGTCGATCCAGTTTGTCAGTCTCCTGTGTCCGATTTGTGTCACATTGCTGAATTTGTTTCATATTCGGTTCTGACATTGATGTTAACAATGGCGCTGACGGTCTAGTCTGCGTCCATTCCACATTTCGTCATTTAAAGTTGCCATCTGTGTATTATCACAAATGTTGCGAGTTTGAGGCAAAATCATTGCATTGATCTGTGAACTCGTCCATGGAGGGAAACGCGGACTTTCTTGTTGGTTGCACGATGAATCTAGTTCACTTAACTCATCTGCCGAAACTATCTCTACCTTACCGCGTTCCATTGTAATAGGATGTATAATCGTTAAGTCAAAAAGGGAATAATATAAGTCTGACTAATAAAGATAAACTGACTCAAATTTAGGTTGAAATATTTTCTCGTCAATGTAAATGATTGCTCTATTGCAAACAAAGGTTGAGAAAGATGCAGCAGGGCGGACAAAATTTTTCGTAACAAATGACTATTTGGCGGTCAAATTCACGATCTTCATATGCAGCTACAACAATACTACAATTACCACAAACTACAATAGAGATAGATAATTTTGGAAAAATCTAGAAGAAAACTACAGGATGTGTGGAAAGGGAAAAATGGATTCTGCAGTTGGCTATTGAATGCTTGAATGAAACATAATTGTGTGACTCACCATTAAATTTTCTGTCCTGCAGCGGCTGGTCAATCACTTCTGCGTAAATCGTATTCGTCAAAATATGGATTCTCTTAATACATCTCCATCGGATAATCACCAAAAGGTCTCAAAATAAGTTTTGCATCAATATATGCCATGCAAAGAAAAACAGATTGAATTAGTTACAAAAATTCTTTACAATATTGTTGTATAATCATTTGCTTAGGTACAATAAAGTTGGTGTTTTAATTACCCTTTAAACTTCAGGATTTTTGGTTATTCTCTGTTGGGAAAAAATACAAATTTAAGTTTCAAATTTGCTCAAAAACGACACATCCGAAAATTGCGTCCTGTCGCGGGAGCCAGTTGTAGTGGTTAATAAAAAAAAAATAAATGGCGAAGAGAGACCGTGAAAAAGGGAAAGAATGAAAAGCAAATCGGACTTCATGTTACAGAAAAGCTATCGGACTTTGTGATTCGGAAAAGCTATTGTTGGGTTGGTCCTTGTGGCGTTTTTGAGCAAAAGTTAAACCAATTTCCACTACAAAAATTATTGAAAAAGAACAGAGAATAACAAAATGTAACTGACAGGGGGAAATGGCGCAGATAAGATTTCATCCTTTACCAGGTTAACATGTCTTCTTTCGTGCGGCGTCCAGGTCTTCAGAAATCTCCTTCATTTCTGTGTGAAAAGTCGGCTCCGAAATCTTGCAATAAGTTTCATTGTCCAGGAATTTCTAATGTACACAAAACCGTCCTGATATTAAATGCAATTTATTTTAGTTGCTTCTCTCCATCCTCCGAACTTCATAACAACTTCCACAGTGTCTACACATTAATAAGTTTTTTCGTCTTAATCAGATCACGTCTGCCTTTAGCTTCGGCTATCAAAGACAAATAAAGAAAACGGATAGAAAAACAAAAAAGAGTTACAATTTTAGTATTTTCTCTGCCGTCGAGCGCTCATACCGCTGCGACGGGATATTTTTTATCTGAGGGAACGAGTGTAGCGCGGCGGAATTCAAAGTCCCGCTACAGTGGGACGAGGAGTGCCTGGAAGTGACAGGCAACAAGTTTCGTCAAGTGAAGCCCACAACGCAGCTATGGCATACCTCCTCCTAGCCACAGTGTCAGAATGAGGTCCTTCATGCTTGTCTCCGCATAGGCCTCAGCCCTTTGATGCATGGCTTCTTGCTTCGGCGAGAGAAGCCTCCAAATGTGTGGTGCTTCTGGTGTACAGATTACTGTGCGCCACATTTTATTGGACTGTACTTTATATTCTGACCAGTGGTCCATGGCAGATTTGTCGATGGATCTCCCCCCTATTTTAAGCATCGCTCAAATGAGTGTGGTTCAAGTTTTAAAATACTGTGAATTGTCCACTATTTTTCCCAAAATTTAAGGAGATTGTTTTATTGTGTTAACAGGCTGACTGGCTAACCCATGTTTGATGTAAGTGGTCAGCCAATTAACATTTTCCTGTGCCTTTCTTTTAGATCCTTTGTCATTTTACTTGTGTTTTAGTCTCATATATAGCTAGTTTTACTATTTTATCTTGTTTTAGTGCACGTCAGAGAGAGTGATTGTGCAGTCAATTAGAGTGCGTGAGATTTTATCCACATTTGTTTGTTTTAGTGAGTGTAAGGGCACTGATAACCTCGCCATTGAGTGCCGTAAGCTCCAGAAAAACACACACACACACACACACACACACACACACACACACACTCACACACACACACACTCAGTGTTACTAAACAAACATATTTTGCTACCTTTCTTGGCATTGCTTGTAACATCCTTATGATCACTGCTGCCTTCATCTGTATTAACTGATACAAAAAGTTTGGATCTGTTAGGATTAAGAAATTTAAAACATTGCCCTCATGAGTCTGTTGTCTAACTATTTGCTGGAAGTTAATATTCAGACAAGACATTCAGAACAACTTAAGTCAGTCCCCCTGGTACCAGGTTTAATCACATGAACTCTCACATCTAAAGCTGGAAAAATTAAAGACTCCCCCCTATTACAACTGCATAAAGCATTCTGCCTCCTGAAGTAAAATCAACCAATTATCAATGTCTGACCCACCTTTGAAGCTTACCTTTTCTCAGATTATTTCATGTACAGATTGTGTAATAATTTTGCTATAGATTATCAACCTCTTTACAGCCACATATACTCAACAGCTGTGTCATTTTGCCTAATCTTGTGATACATATTGTCTCTGAAATTAGGATTTTTCTACTGTCGCTAACTGTTAATAAATAATTTAAGGCTGTCCATCCATTGTCTTCCCATGAACGTTTTTGTTTCTTCTTTGAGTACTACTATGAAATATTTTCCACAAGATCTGCTTTTTAAATTACCAGATCCATTTCCACTATATTCCGATTCTCATTATCGATGATCCTGTGTAAGCTCTCTATCTTCTAAGAGGAATGCTATAACTCAGTGCAATATTTTAGCACTTTATTTAAAATGTGATGGGATTTCAAAAAGTAAATTACACATTGTTATGGAATGACAGGTAACGTTTGGTCAGTGCTGCCATTATATTTCATCATAGTCACCAAGTGTCTGGAAACAATGAAAGGAACAATCTACCAGCTGTTCAATTCCTCAATGATAAAAACCTGCTTTGTGGGTCATGGAGCCATTTGAAAATTGCTGTGTGAATGTTCTCACTGTTGGAAAATCTCTTTCCTGCCAGATGTTCTTTCTGCTCACCAAAAAGATAGTCTTCACATTGTCATCTGTGGTTGATACCACTGGCATTCATTCCAGCATAACTACATCTGTGCAGAGATGGTCAAATTATTGACACCATTTTATCATGACTGTATGTGAAATTATATTTTGTCCATACACTGCCAGAATTTCACAGTAAATTTGTGTTCAATTTAGAAGTTTCGCCCACAAGAATCGTACTATCCTACATACTTCAACTTCAAAGTACATTGCCAATTGCCACATCATTTCACTCGCATCTGTTAACTGTACCACAGTTGGAATATATCTGCAGGAAACCACATCATTTACTCTCTTCTGAAAATGTGCGGGGTGACATACGTAACTTGAACTCCTTCCATACCATCGTAGAATAATTACTGCTTTTCAATGCCCTAAAGATTTTTGTGATTTGACGGAACATGGCTGTTGGTACAGTATAAACTTCGTGACTAAGTAAGTGTAATGGATCTGCTTCTGATGGTCCATCATTTTTTCCATGTTTTTCAGCTACTGTTGTAATGTAGTCATTGAATTTAATGGTTAATGATTTGAATCTGCTGTCATCTGTCTTGCAACTACTGTCACCAGTGAGTTGAACACTACATGTCTTTATCATACCTACAGTGGTCCAAATTGTATTTGCATTGATCTCAAAATTTTGGATTTTCTGTCCATAGTGCAGTTTTTGATCATACATTGAATAACTTCCAGTATTGCTCATAGTGTGCATCCATGTCTTGATTAGAGATACTTCATACATCTCTCTTCCTGGTACAAGATACTTTAGACCAGATGTTTTGTCTCTCTCTCTCTCTCTCTCTCTCTCTCTCTTTCTTTCTTTCTTTCTAACCTTCTTATATTTTTGAGCCACTGTCATATAATAATGTTTGAGTGACATTTCCACCATTTGACAGTACAAATGCCTTTATTTTATATTATTATCATGATTTCAGCCTTAAGTCATTATCTGAACTACTCCACAAAACTAAGTCTTTGTTTAGCATTTTTACCAAAAATCTCAAAAAGTAGAAGACCAATTTACTTCAGATTTCTACATGATGCTCAAATGATTGGACAGACATAGACTACAATTTTTTTAAAAAATCACTGTATTATGAAATTTAATTTCTTTATTTTCGCAGTTATGATCTGTCCGTTTGTTCATTGACGTCTTTGTCCACTGTAATAAGTTTAGTGTCTGTGTTTTGCAACTGCACTGCAAAACCGTGCGATTAGTAGACGAAAGAGCTGTGCCTCTCCAATCGGAACCGAAAACATTTGATCGCAAGGTCATAGGTCAACCAATTCCTCCACAGGAAAACGCGTCTGATATATTCTATACGACACTGGGGACGGCATGTGCGTCACATGACAGGAATATATTGTCGACCCAACTAACTTGTACACTTGGCGAATGGGTAAAAAGATTCTTCTACCTTTCCCGATTTAGGTTTTCTTGTGGATGTGATAATCACTCCCAAAAAAGTGATGAAAACATAAGAGTTTGTCACATAAACTGCAACAAATGACTGCAACAGTTGCACAGTTTTCCCTGTGCTCTTTCAAAACATATGTTTGTAACGTTTTCAAATTTTTCTGTGTGTAGACCGTGAAATCCTGCATATGTCCAAGCAAATCTGAACATGTCCTGGAATTTTGGAGAGCGAAGTTGATTGTGTGTGTGTGCCTGAACTTTGATAATTGTCTGAAAATAAAAAATTAAAATTTTCGGTAGGGGAAAGACTCGAACCTAGGACCTCTGGTTCCACAGCTGCTCACGCTAACCACAGGACCACAGCGCTACTGAGGTAGTACTATCCTTAACGTTATATATGTTGAGCATGGCCTACTCAGTTTGTATATTTTGCTTATTTTTTTTCATAGTTCCACACAACTTCTTCCTGTTTTCTCGATTGATCTGTGTTCAGTTTTTCAAGGCCTATACACTGTGCCAACTTATAACTAAATCTGAGGGGGGTGCGATGGGGAGGTTCCCTTGTGAGTAGCAAGTATCCTTTTCATAATATTGTTTCATTCCATCTTGGTTTTTCCATTGTTTTATTTTTTTAAATAAAACATTTGTGTAAGTACATACATACTATTTACAAGGGCAATTTTATTAGCAAAATCACAAAACACTCTAATAAATGTTTGGATGGAAGTAGGCTACACATTTCTTTACTCTAATAAACTTTGAGCATAGGGTGCGCGCGGCCGCACACACACACACACACACACACACACACACACACACACACACACACACACACACAGGTGCCCGCGCACTCCCACTGTATAAGAAAAAAATGTTGGAAAGTTGTTGGTGTGTGTGTGTGTGTGTGTGTGTGTGTGTGTGTGTGTGTGTGTGTTGTTCAAAAAAGTGTTGAAAACTTTGAGAGGTGGTAGTACTCATTGAAACAAGGAAAATAATGCCACCAAACATGGGTCTGAAAATGTATACTTTCTGCAATAGACAAGTGTTTATAGGGGGTGTTCCACATAGCATCCATTCATGACAATGCAACCGTCTGCCCTCGGGCACATGAAACAAGACACCCTTTGAAGTATACCCAGTTGTTACGTATTATGCTGGCACACGGTGAAGACGCGACCCGATAGTGTTTGCACATTGTCAATTCCACCAAAGGTCTAGGGTATTGAGGTCTGGGGAATGAGCAGGTGGAGGTGTGGGGCCCCTTGACCAATCCAGGGGTGCTGAAATACCTGCATCAGATGTTTGTGCACATTGAGACGAAAGTGTGCTGGTGCGCCATCATTCGTGAACTGCATTTGTATTCGTTGCTGCTATGGCATAACCTGCAACGAGTTAGGCAATACATTAATGATGAAGTCCAGATAGTGTACTCCAGGTAGCCTTTGTGGCTAACATTTATGGCCCTATTAATCTATCACCAAGTACACCTGCCCGTGCATTGATTGAGAATCAGTGTTGCTTTCCAGAGTTGCTTGGGGATTGCAGTTCACAACACCATATCTTGTTAACTCTGCCTCATTGGTAAATAAAATGTTCAATGCGACCAGTGGATTTGCGGCACACTTCTGCAACAGCCATTGACAGAACCACCATCTGCCCCGATGATCCAGTGGCCTTGGAGTCTGAACACTGTTTAGATGATATATCTACAGCAGTTGTTCATTAAGTACAGCCCCCCTCCCCCCACTGCACACACACACACACACACACACACACACACACACACACACAGGTAATAGTGAGTCATGCCTCCTACTGCTGCTAATTGTCGTACACTGGTCCCAGGGGTTTCTTCTGATGAATGTAGCACACGCTCCTCCATGTCAGGTGTGTGGAATGTGTGTGGTCTTCCACTGTCAGTCTTCCGAGGTGCAAGGATACCTATGTCCCTCAGGTGCAGGAAAAGTCTGCCAAACTGCTTATCACAGGGCACTCTGCACTATGGATATTTTTCAGTGTGGAGAGCATGGGCTTGCAGGCTACATCCATTTGCTAAACCATAGCAGAATATCATATCCGCCATTTCACTTGTCAAGTAGTAGGCTTCCATTGCGAACAAGTGGTGGAAGAGAGAGAATGTAAATGTACTACCATTTGTACATACAAACAACACAATAGCAGCAAACACGCAAGTGAATCCGCATTTGTAAGAAGGTGAAACACCATGATACGTACCCAGGGTTAACAGTACTGTATTATACGACACACAAATACAACAAAAACTAACGTAGCCTACAACACAACTCGAAACACACAACTGACTGTAGACCACCAAATGGTAGGTAGAGTACTGTGAGTAAGATGTCATAATATCCTGCTGACACATTTGCCGGGGCACCAATAGAACGACATTGCAAACATCTGCCACTCAGCATCCCACAGCCCTTCATATAAACATGTGTTTATCTCGGAAAGTATGCTTTTCCGGACCCATGTTTGTTGGACTTACTGTTCTTTTTTTGATGAGTACTACCACATCTCAAAAGTATTTGATACCCCCCCTCTCCCCAACAGACATAGGTGATATATTTTTAATATACAGGGATAGGAAAATAATGTGAACACTTGTATTTACTTGGGAATGGTTTATTAATAAGGGGCAGGACCCCTATTTTCCCGTAATACATATGCGATTCTTCTTGGATTACTGACATATAATGATTGTATAGTCTCCAGTGGAGTGTTATGGCATTCTTTAATCAAAACCTCTTCTAACTCCTGCAGAGACGAGGGAGGCAGAAATCTGCTCCAGAGTCTGGACTCCAATATCGCCCACAAGGGTTCAATAATGTTCAAGTCCAGGGACTGTGGTAACCAGGGAAGGTGCTGCAATTCAGTTGCATGCTCCTCATACCATGATTGTACTGTCCTGGCTGTGTGAATGGGTGCATTATGTCCTGAAATATGGCATCATTGATGGGGAAAAATATTTGAATCATGGGGTGCACATAATCATTGGCTGTAACATGGTCTTTGAGAGTAATGATGGGACCAGTGGAATACCATGCTATGGCTGCCCACACCATCACACTTCCATCTCCATGCTTAGCTGATGGAATCAAGCAATCAGGTTTCTAGGCTTCTTTTGGCGTTCTCCAGGCTTAAACCCAGCCCGATGTTGGAAATAATGAAAACATTGACTCACTGGACCATGTGACGTTTCTCCACTGATCAGCCATCCAGAACTTGTGCTCCTGACACTATGTTCTATGCTTTTGGTTGTTGTCACTATTGGTTTCTTTATAGCAGCACATCCATGAATATTCGCTTTATGGAGTTCTCAGTGACAGTGTCGATAGATACTGGGTCTCAAAGATGCCCATTGAGATCTACAATCACTTTAGCCTCTGTAGTGTTGTGTTGTTTTGATACAATTTGTGTTAACATACAATGATCTCTGTCATTTAATTTTGATTTGCACTTACTATTATGTTTACATGATGAAGTCTTTCCACGTTTTGTGTAACCGTCATGACTGTTAAAACAGTTGCTCTTGAAACATTCAAGAAGTTGGCTGTCTTGGTTACTGATGTTCCAGCTAATCAGCCCACACAATCTGGCCTCTTTGGAACTCTTTTAGGTCTTTCATTCACTTCAACCTTGGCCTCTGAATGCAGAAACGAAGTGTGCAGTACTCGTTAACAACCTGCACTGATGCCTAGTCCGTACTGAACACGCACAGTCCAGCGTGACACGTCCTTCCCTGCGTTGTTGATTGTAAAACACAACCATCCCGTTATTACCACTGTTCCAATTATTTTTCCTATCCCCTGTGTATAATGTATAAATGGAAAACATTGTTACCAAGAATTTCAAAAAGTTCCTTACGTATTCATTTCAGACTTGTACTGATACTCTAGTGAACAATAAGATGGACATAGTCTATATAGTTTTTAACTATAATATAGAAATATATATGGAATATTTAAAGGGGAATCTCAAAAAGTTCTTTGATTTACTTTAAATTTTTACACTGTACTCCAGTGAACATTTGACAGATGTAGGCTATATATTAATATATATACTATATGAGTATATGTGATATATAAATGGCAAATGGTGTTATCAAAATATCTTGAAAAGTTCTTGACCAATTTACTTCAGATATTGGCACAGTATTACAATGAACATTTGGACGGACACAGGCTGTATATTTCTAATGTATAGAATATGTAAATATATATTTAATACAGAAAATGGAAACATTATTAGCAAAAATCTCATAAACTCTTTGATCAATTAACTTCAAACTTTTACACAATACACTAATAAACATTCAGACAGATGAAGGCTATATATTTTTCAAACCATATTGTATGGGTTTCCTTTTAAAACTGACAGTAAGAAAGAAAATGCTCTTCTGTGCTGTGAAAATGTGCAGCTCTGTTTCCTTTCTTGGAATCCATTTCAACTACAATAGCAAGTCACTAAACCATTAGACAAATTGTTTTACATATGTATATTCTTTATACTTACATCTAGTTTCAAACAAATGTTGTATAAACAGCAATGAACTATTTTGTTTTCTTCCTTGCCATCAGTCTTACAGAAAACGGGAAAGGTGTATTTGTGGCTTAGAATACCAAGACAAGATTTGAATCATTCAAATCTTTGTGAACTGACACACTATGGAAAATACTACCATTGAATCTACTGTCCACACAGATACAGCAGCTGGAGGCATCTGTAGTGTTGAGTTCAACACTGAAAAACAATTTTGTACATATTAACAACTTTCCCACCACCATCTCATCTCAAGCTTTGTCCCCAAATCCATTCCACCCCCCACCACCATCACCCCATGTTTGTAGATGCTCAATCATTATATGAATTGTGCCTTTAATAGCTTGAATTTGAAGTCTTATATCTTTTTCACAAGGTGTTGGTTACAACACGTAATATATAAATGGTTAACTTTTATAATTTTATGTACCATGTTTATGTATGACACACAAACCCACTTCATAATAAGATTAGACAGATAGTTGTATTTTGTAATTGTTGTAATCATTCCACTTGCACTAATCTGTGGTTGTTTTTCAATTAAGCCAATATATAATGCAGAGTACATTTTTTGGAATGATGTTATGTTTACATGCTGTAAGGATATTGCTTACACCCTGTATTCACAGATAACACATTTCTTCCAAAGATGTATGAATGCATTTCAATTTTACATACCTAAGATCTTTGCATAACCATGGAATATGCAACATAGACTTACAACCAGCACTGTTCATCTTTGACCATCAGTCAACTAGTAATTTCTATGACATAGGAGGGTAAGCCAATTATTATCTGCAACTTAGTTATATTTTTGTTTATTTTGGTAGTACTGTCATTTTATGTTGATGACGAATGCTTTGTTCATTTGTTGTTATGTCTTTGCAATTTTAAAGTTGCTAGGTTAGTTTCATTATCAGTGCCGTGCTGTTAATCATGGCTGCTCCGCTGTCTATTTGCATCAAAGAAGAGCAACAGTCAGCGATCCGTTTTTGTGGTTGGTAGGTGTATCAGGGGCCAAAATGTATCGACGACTTACGGTACAGTACTGAAACAGTGTTTTGCTACAATGGAGTGTCTACGAATGGATTGAAAAATTCCAAAATGGTCACTCAGCTGTTACTCCTTGTGAAGGAGCCGGACGACCATTTACCCCCACAGATGAAGAAACCATTGAGCATTTACGTGAAATGATTCCCTTAGACAGATGATTAACTATTGATGAAGTGGCACATCGTCTGCAAATTAGTTCTGCCTACAAAATCATCCACAACAGACTTGGGATTCATAAAGTTTGTACAAGATAGATCCCAAAACAACTCACACAGTTGCATAAACAAACGTGATTGGACATCTGCAAAAAACATTTGGATCGCTGTGGTAACGAAGAGGACAGCTTCTTAGACAGAATCCTTACTGGTAACGAAACATGGATCCATCATTACGAGCTGGAGAGTAAATGGCAGAGTATGGAATGGAAACATCCAAATTCGCCATGCAAGAAAAAGTTCAAGACCTGACCGTCCGCAGGAAAACTGATGCTTACGGTTTTTTGGGATGAATGAGGTCCAGTGCTGAAACATTATGGGGAAAGTGGCACAACAATAAACAGTGTACGTTCCAGTGAGATGCTTATTGCTAGGCAAAGCCTGCAATTTGAAGCAAACGCCGAGGATTGCTGTCAAAAGCTCGTGTGTTGTTGCACACCAATGCCCGTCCGCACACTGCTGCCCCCACTGCTGAAACGCTCTAGAAACTCAAATTTGAAGTACTAGATCATCCTCCATATAGTCCCGATCTTGCCCCTTCTGACTATCACTTGTTCAGTCCACTCAAACAGGCATTAATGGGCCGTCGATTTGTCTCAGATGAAGAAAGAAGCGCAGAATTCCTGGCTCGCAGCTCAACTGAGAACCTTCTCTTATGAGGGAATCAGGAAGCCTGTACAACGATGGACCAAGTGCGTTGAAATACAAGGAGTCTCTGTCGAAAAATGATGTTCTTGTAAGTTTCCTGTTATTGATTACAATAAAATTTTATAACTCCTTTGTGGATAATAATTGACTTACTCTCGTATTTTGAGACCATGTTCATTACTAATGTAATGATTGTATTGATTATCATTCTGTGGCTTAATTGTTCTGTGGTTGGAAAATAAGTTTGCTAGTTGTCTGCCATATATTTTTGTGATTTTTTACTTACCGTACTTACTCGAATCTAAGACGCACTTTTTTCTGGTTTTTGAAATCCAAAAAACCGCCTATGGCTTAGAATCGAGTGCAAAGCAAGCGGAAGTTCTGAAAAATGTTGGTACATGCCGCCACAAATAACTTCTGCCATGGAATATATGTAGCACTTAACAGGCATGCTTTGCAGGCACAAAGATAATTACTGGCGCCAAAACCTCTGCGTCAGTAAATAAATAAAAAAAAGGTGGAAGATGAGCTTTTTTATCCGCCCCGAGTTTCGACCACTGCATTTTCATACATTATCCAACGAAGTAAATACAAATTCCGTATTGTTCATCTTCGAATGTAGCAGCATTTCAATGTACTACAAAAATCTGACTGGCAAGACTGTTTGGGATGTTTGTCAATATGGCCAACTCTACGTTCTGAATTTTTTCCTACCTGTGAGAAGAGATGGTTGCTAATAGGAACTTTTATGAATTGTGAATCACATGCAGTATTCTCTTCACCATAAGAATAATACGAATATAAACATTTTGCCATGTATTCTTTTGCGTTTGCTGCTATCTCATTGAAATCCTGTCTGCCTAATAAACTACGAAACTAGTGTGACAACAGCAAACGTGGAAGAATATACATATCATGTCATGTTTATATTCGTATTATTCTTATGCCTGATAGTGATACAGTCAGAAATGAAGCACGGCAATTGACTAGATTTTTAAATCTAACATGACTCTAATTTCTGTGCAGAATGTAATGTACAAAAGAGACGTCTGCAAAGATTTTCAAACGGAGAAAAATTTTAGCTAAACTCTCATTCAGAACATCATCTTTCATATGCAGTCCATTATTTGGTTCTTGTTGATCATTATCAAAGAAAGCAGCAGTGTAAGTAACAAGAAATAGCAGTCTTTTGTCATTGTTTCGCTAATGAGACAATTCCTCTCTTTTTTTTTTTATTGTAAGCGGCGGTAGCGCGCACAAAAGCAAGCCATGCCGCAAGCGGCGACAGGTCGTAAACACACATTATCAGAATCCGACAAACAATGCATGACACAGTACTATAACACATTTTCAGCTTAGAGTGATGTAAACACCTATAACAAAGAGAACGGCACTTATCAGATCAAAGAAAGATAAGCAATCGATTCAAACCAGACGAAGCACGTGGAAAAGGAAGGGTACCCGTATAAATACGGACGGAGCGCCTGACGCATAACAATGGCTACCTGGTAAAGCTTAACTGCTTAGTTTACGACTCGAACCAAACTACTGTAGCTGTATCATCATTCATTCGACCTAAATTGTGTCTCATATTACAATGGACCAACTTTGTTTCGATTTGGAGGTGCGGCCTAAAACTTTTCTCTCCCCTTGAATTTCGAGTCTCAAATTTCAGGTGCGGCTTAGATTCGGGAAATTTTTTTTCCCTTGATTTCGAGTCTCATTTTTCAGGTGCGGCTTAGATTCGAGTAAATACGGTATCAACACAGTGGGACACCCAGTGTAATGAAGCTTGATGATGACTTTACTTAACAAAGTCTAATTATACCCAACTTTTAATCTGACATTGGAATGGCATAATTATGTTAAATTGTGGTCTAGAAATAATTCAAAAGTGAAGATCGCTTAAATACTGTTCACTGGATAACCGGTTTCAACACACTAAAGGTGCCATCATTGGATCTGTGAAGATATAGCATGACAGGTTTGAGGGAGGGCTTACATGAGTTACACTATGTATACTACTATTAGCGCAGTACCACATACCTGAATGTAGCTTAACATTTATAAACCATTTGGATATAATGATACATGAGGCAGACCAACTGATATAAAATCATTGTGACAAAAAATAAGAGCAACTGCTCTCATGGTCATTCTTTTCCATCAGATATGTAAAACCGAAGTCACAAGATAAAACTATTTGGTACATGACCGCTGCTCGACTAACAACGGTCAGCATCACACTGCCCTATTCCGCACCAGTTTACCTGCTGCGATTCTAGTGGTTCACAACCGATCACTAGATAGTGCTGTCCAAGCAGTGCACACAGTCCCACAGTATAACCACTCATTACTACTACAATACAACTTTACTATTACTGCAAATCAAATACCCATGCAAAGAGCACTTTCGCATACACTTACTGTACCTACTATACATGCTATGCATAGTATAAAGTATGTCAATTACAGAGTAAAAACATCTGAAGCAAAGGCATTATCCATATTAGCACCATACAAAACTACATATTATAATTTACCCTTATTCATATATGGAAGTCAGGAATTTAAACATAGTAAGCTGTTCATAACATGACTTAAATACAATGTGTTGAGTGATTAAAAACTATATGCTGAGCTTTACCTGTCTGGGCACTACAGTCTTAGGTGTTGTAAATGCTAAAAAAGTACTAACAAGCTATAAATGGCTCTCACCATCTATACAATCATTATGAATGTAGTATGGACCGACTATGAAAACCTGCATAGGCACATGAAATTAAGGAAAGTCAGGTCAGAAACAAACTGAGGGGGTACAGGAACAGCAGGAGAAAAACAGACATGCGCACCACAATGCACAGCCACTCCACGTGTGCTCCCATTGGCATGGAACTCATTTCGCCCATTCAACTCACCAAATGGGGAGTAATGGAAAACATATCACTACACTACCAAGAAAAGCCCCATACTGGCCAGCCATACACAAATACATCTGTAGAATATAAAAACGTGATGAAGACTGTGTGTGCACTGCTTGGACAGCACTATCTAGTGATCGGTTGTGAACCACTAGAATCACAGCAGGTAAACTGATGCGGAATAGGGCAGTGTTAGTCGAGCAGCGGTCATGTACCAAATAGTTTTATCTTGTGACTTCGGTTTTACATATCTGATGGAAAAGAATGACCATGAGAGGAGTTGTTTTTATTTTTGTGACAATGATTTTATATCAGCTGGTCTGCCTCATGTTTCGTTATATCTAAATGGTTTATAAATGTTAAGCTACATTCAGGTATGTGGTACTGCGCTAATAGTAGTGTACATAGTGTAACTCATGTAAGCCCTCCCTCAAACCTGTCATGTTATATCTTCACAGATCCGATGATGGCACCTTTAGTGTGTTGAAACCGGTTATCCAGTAAACTGTGTTTAAGCGATCTTGGCTTTTGAATTATTTCTACAACAGAGTGATCCCCACACTATGCACTATGTGTTCATGGCAAAATTGTGGTCTGTTTCACTTTCTGAGCATTTGTATAAACATTTCTTTCAGTGTTGTACTTAATAATTGCTTGAGGCCAAAATCATAATAATAATATAAAGACAAAGATGATGTGACTTACCAAATGAAAGTGCTGGCAGGTCGACAGACACACAAACAACCACAAACATACACACAAAATTCAAGCTTTCGCAACAAACTGTTGCCTCATCAGGAAAGAGGGAAGGAGAGGGAAAGACGAAAGGAAGTGGGTTTTAAGGGAGAGGGTAAGGAGTCATTCCAATCCCGGGAGCAGAAAGACTTACCTTAGGGGGAAAAAAGGACGGGTATACACTCGCACACACACACATATCCATCCACACATATACAGACACAAGCAGACATATTTAAAGACAAAGAGTTTGGGCAGAGATGTCAGTCGAGGCAGAAGTGCAGAGGCAAAGATGTTGTTGAATGACAGGTGAGGTATGAGTGGCGGCGACTTGAAATTAGCGGAGATTGAGGCCTGGTGGATAACGGGAAGAGAGGATATATTGAAGAGCAAGTTCCCATCTCCGGAGTTCGGATAGGTTGGTATTAATAGGAAGTATCCAGATAACCCGGACGGTGTAACACTGTGCCAAGATGTGCTGGCCGTGCACCAAGGCATGTTTAGCCACAGGGTGATCCTCATTACCAACAAACACTGTCTGCCTGTGTCCATTCATGCGAATGGACAGTTTGTTGCTGGTCATTCCCACACAGAATGCGTCACAGTGTAGGCAGGTCAGTTGGTAGATCACGTGGGTGCTTTCACACGTGGCTCTGCCTTTGATCGTGTACACCTTCCGGGTTACAGGACTGGAGTAGGTGGTGGTGGGAGGGTGCATGGGACAGGTTTTACACTGGGGGCGGTTACAAGGGTAGGAGCCAGAGGGTAGGGAAGGTGGTTTGGGGATTTCATAGGGATGAACTAAGAGGTTACGAAGGTTAGGTGGATGGCAGAAAGACACTCTTGGTGGAGTGGGGAGGATTTCATGAAGGATGGATCTCATTTCAGGGCAGGATTTGAGGAAGTCGTATCCCTGCTGGAGAGCCACATTCAGAATCTGATCCAGTCCCGGAAAGTATCCTGTCACAAGTGGGGCACTTTTGTGGTTCTTCTGTGGGAGGTTCTGGGTTTCAGAGGATGAGGAAGTGGCTCTGGTTATTTGCTTCTGTACCAGGTCGGGAGGGTAGTTGTGGGATGCAAAAGCTGTTGTCAGGTTGTTGGTGTAATGCTTCAGGGATTCCGGACTGGAGCAGATTCGTTTGCCACGAAGACCTAGGCTGTAGGGAAGGGACCGTTTGATGTGGAATGGGTGGCAGCTGTCGTAATGGAGGTACTGTTGCTTGTTGGTGGGTTTGATGTGGACGGACGTGTGAAGCTGGCCATTGGACAGGTGGAGGTCGACATCAAGGAAAGTGGCATGGGATTTGGAGTACGACCAGGTGAATCTGATGGAACCAAAGGAGTTGAGGTTGGAGAGGAAATTCTGGAGTTCTTCTTCACTGTGAGTCCAGATCATGAAGATGTCATCAATAAATCTGTACCAAACTTTGGGTTGGCAGGCCTGGGTAACCAAGAAGGCTTCCTCTAAGCGACCCATGAATAGGTTGGCGTACGAAAGGGCCATCCTGGTACCCATGGCTGTTCCCTGTAATTATTGGTATGTCTGGCCTTCAAAAGTGAAGAAGTTGTGGGTCAGGATGAAGCTGGCTAAGGTAATGAGGAAAGAGGTTTTAGGTAGGGTGGCAGGTGATCGGCGTGAAAGGAAGTGCTCCATCGCAGCGAGGCCCTGGACGTGCGGGATATTTGTGTATAAGGAAGTGGCATCAATGGTTACAAGGATGGTTTCTGGGGGTAACGGATTGGGTAAGGATTCCAGGCATTCGAGAAAGTGGTTGGTGTCTTTGATGAAGGATGGGAGACTGCACGTAATGGGTTGAAGGTGTTGATCTACGTAGGCAGAGATACGTTCTGTGGGGGCTTGGTAACCAGCTACAATGGGGCGGCCGGGATGATTGGGTTTGTGAATTTTAGGAAGAAGGTAGAAGGTAGGGGTGCGGGGTGTCGGTGGGGTCAGGAGGTTGATGGAGTCAGGTGAAAGGTTTTGTAGGGGGCCCAAGGTTCTGAGGATTCCTTGAAGCTCCGCCTGGACATCAGGAATGGGATTACCTTGGCAAACTTTGTATGTGGTGTTGTCTGAAAGCTGACGCAGTCCCTCAGCCACATACTCCCGACAATCAAGTACCACAGTCGTGGAACCCTTGTCCGCCGGAAGACTGATGATGGACCGGTCAGCCTTCAGATCACGGATAGCCTGGGCTTCAGCAGTGGTGATGTTGGGAGCAGAATTAAGGTTTTTTAAGGAGGACTGAGAGGCAAGGCTGGAAGTCAGAAATTCCTGGAAGGTTTGGAGAGGGTGATTTTGAGGAAGAGGAGGTGGGTCCCGCTGTGACGGAGGACGGAACTGTTCCAGGCAGGGTTCAATTTGGATAGTGTCTTGGGGAGTTGGATCATTAGGGGTAGGATTAGGATCATTTTTCTTTGTGGCAAAGTGATAAGTGTCTTTCCGCCGTCCACCTAACCTTCGTAACCTCTTAGTTCATCCCTATGAAATCCCCAAACCACCTTCCCTACCCTCTGGCTCCTACCCTTGTAACCGCCCCCAGTGTAAAACCTGTCCCATGCACCCTCCCACCACCACCTACTCCAGTCCTGTAACCCGGAAGGTGTACACGATCAAAGGCAGAGCCACGTGTGAAAGCACCCACGTGATCTACCAACTGACCTGCCTACACTGTGACGCATTCTATGTGGGAATGACCAGCAACAAACTGTCCATTCGCATGAATGGACACAGGCAGATAGTGTTTGTTGGTAATGAGGATCACCCTGTGGCTAAACATGCCTTGGTGCACGGCCAGCACATCTTGGCACAGTGTTACACCGTCCGGGTTATCTGGATACTTCCTACTAACACCAACCTATCCGAACTCCGGAGATGGGAACTTGCTCTTCAATATATCCTCTCTTCCCGTTATCCACCAGGCCTCAATCTCCGCTAATTTCAAGTCGCCGCCACTCATACCTCACCTGTCATTCAACAACATCTTTGCCTCTGCACTTCTGCCTCGACTGACATCTCTGCCCAAACTCTTTGTCTTTAAATATGTCTGCTTGTGTCTGTATATGTGTCGATGGATATGTGTGTGTGTGCGAGTGTATACCCGTCCTTTTTTCCCCCTAAGGTAAGTCTTTCCGCTCCCGGGATTGGAATGACTCCTTACCCTCTCCCTTAAAACCCACTTCCTTTCGTCTTTCCCTCTCCTTCCCTCTTTCCTGATGAGGCAACAGTTTGTTGCGAAAGCTTGAATTTTGTGTGTATGTTTGTGGTTGTTTGTGTGTCTGTCGACCTGCCAGCACTTTCATTTGGTAAGTCGCATCATATTTGTTTTTAGATATATATTTCCTACGTGGAATGTTTCCCTCTATTATAATAATATAAAGAAGTTTATACTGTTAAATGGCAGAAAAATCATCAGAGATTTCTCTCTTTTTTTATTGTAGTTACTGGTATAAAGGAAAAATGGATTCATAGGAATTCATAGTGTTGCATGAACTGGGAGATATACTTACCAGTAACTGTATTTGTTTACTGCATTTATGGGAATATGTCGTACCACTTCTGTACATTCCTGGAATCTAGTGGCATTCTGTGCACCAGCTATAATTTCTGTCTGTTGTGAATTACATGTTTTGGGGTTGTGGGAAAATGCACACTGCCAAATAATGATGTTTTAAAGGGCATTGGGAAAGATACTTACCCCACAATAGTTTCTCCATGTGACACAGGAAGTATACTTACCACAAAATTAATACTTCTGCTGTGGACTTTGGAAAATGTACTTATCACCAACTTAGTGGTTCTACAATGTTCATGGGAATACGTCTCACCAATTCTGGGTGTGCCTGACAGCTTGAGGTAGTGAGCTGCACCAGGTGTATAAAAACTTCTGCAACAATCAGTTTTTGTTTCTCATGAGATCACTGCTGTTGTCAGTTGCATTGGAAGACATTGCTTCATTTCTGTAGTATATGTTATTGTAACATATCAGCTTGTTTCTTTATTGTGTGCCAAATGAAGTTTCTGGGATTTTTCACATTGTAGTGAAGTAAGTGTCGATCATTGACTAGTGATCAGGAGGATTCCAAAACAGAAACTGATAGACTTACAGTTGATGAATTATTTTCATATACTTTGCTGGACAGTGATCTGTTTTGTTTCACAGCCTGATAACAACAATAGTGTAAACAGTGTGTGTGCTGTGCACATTGAAATGATACCATAAATCAAGAAGAGTTATTGGCAGAAGAAGAACTGTCAGATGATACTGCTACTTCCAACTTGCTTCACAGTGATACACAAGGAAAACCAGTTGGAGGTAGTTCATTGACAAAATGAAACACAGAAAAAACTTCCTTTTTATTATGCACTGAGATATTAGATAAAGTAGTTCAGCAGTCAAATCTGTATCTGAAGCAATCCAAAAGCAAAAACAGCATTCTGGTCAGACCTGAACTGATGTGATGAATAACTGGAAAAATTTATCTGTAGACGAGTTACATGCTTGAATTTGTATGAATAGCTTGACGGGGATCAGTGTGTTGCCAGGAGCATGGCACTATTGTAGTTCTGAACCTTCTCTAGGTCAGTTCTATATATCAAAGCCTATGACATGGAAATGTTTCAAAAATATATTTAAACTATTCATATAAATGACAACAGGATGAATCCTCCAAGAGGGCATCCAAATCGTGATAAACTTCGTAAGGTCAGACCACTTATAACCTTTGTGAACAACACAGTTCGTAAGCTATACACTGGCAGTAAGGTATTTATTGCAGATGGAAGAATGATACCTTCAAGGGACAAATACCACACAAGCAGTATATGCCTTTAAAACAAGGGTGCAAGGTGTGGCAGTTAGCTGATGCAAAGACAGGCTGTGTCACAAAATTTGATATTTACACAGGAAAATAGGATGATAAGTCTACAGAAAATTCTGTTGGAGAATGAGTAGTCATTAGCCTAACACAACACCTGAATCATAGTGGCAGCATCAGGGGTGGCTTTTGAGGTAGTACCAATGTGCCATGGCACCACTTGTATGAAAAAGAAAGAAAGAGAAATCTATGCAAATTGCACATAAAACATTTTTTTGGAGTATATATTTTCTGATTTGAAGAGCCTTGTTTTGCCGTGTGTGCTCTCGCAGTAGTCTTCTGAAGCTTGGAGCCAACTGCAGATTGTCACCGTCTACCCTCATAAGCACTGTCTGAAGGACTCAGCCATCAGTTTCTATATGCTTCTTAAGGTGCAGATGGAGCCACAGCTGGTCTGAGTCGGAGCTTTAAGTTTCTTCCGCCAGAGGGCAGTAAAGTGCAGAACCTATAGAAGCGCGATCTGCCATCTAGCAATCGTGTTAGAATACATCAAGGTGCAAATTTCTTGTAATTAAGTTTTACAATCTTTCTGCAATTAAAGCTAATGCAATCCTAAACATAAATTAATGAGTAATTAAATCGAATACAGAAATAATACACTTAAATATCGTTATAAATAGCTGTATATAATTTGAATATAATTATGCCCTCAGACTTTGAAACTAAGGGGCATTATTTCAATAATGGTATGTTTCACAACAGCAGAGCTATTGCTACAGAACGAAGAAACTAACGTATTCACCACCTGTTGAGTATCTGTTTTCCAAACAACAGTGTAGTATTTCTGTTTATACTTGTTACGTTCCACACACACACACACACACACACACACACACACACACACACACACACACACACACAGTGAGAGAGAGAGAGAGAGAGAGAGAGAGAGAGAGAGAGAGAGAGAGAGAGAGAGAGAGAGCGAGCGAGCTTGTACACACATCTGCAGTCTCAGAGAGCTGAAACTACACTGCGAGCAGCAGCACCAGTGCATGATGGGAGTGGCAATGGGGTTGGGGTAAGGAGGAGGCTGGGGCAGGGAGGGGAAGGATAGTATTGTGTGAGGGGTGAACAGTGAAGTGTTGCAGTTTAAGGTACTATTTCGGTGCAACTGCCGGCCGCTACGGCCGGCAGTGACTGCGGGCAGTTGACTACTGCTCTTGGGCAAAGCAACGGAACGTATGTCATTGTAACTGCTCGGCAGTCAGCGGTCATGACGTCATCGCGACTGCCGCGTCTCGGCCGCTGCAGAAGCAGTCAAGCAGTTGGTCCGCGACTGCCAGGTGTGTGACGACTGCATAAATCAATGACGCGCTATGTCGGAGAAAGGTTTTCACGATGACGACGACGAACAGTTAGTGGAGTATGTGAGCACATACTCTATATTGTATGATTATAAGCATATAGATTTCAGAAATGTGATGGCAAAGGATAAGATGTGGAAGAAGATAGGAGAAGCAAAAAAAATTTGGTAAGTGTTTTGCATATACACATTCATTCATTTATTTATGTTTTTTTTCCTACTGTGACAAATTGTACAATATGGAGGCTACAACAGTGCTTCCATTCTTTCTGTCACCAAATGATTACAACAATAGTCGTTATGAGTAGTAATAATAATTTATTTCCTTTATTTGAGCCTTAGTTCTTTTCCAGGTTGTAATCATTGATTTGTAGGTTCACAGAAGTAATTCTTAAATGTATCTCGTACCTGAAACCCTTCAGTTTGTAGAATCCCCCTGTTCGGGGCAGGGGAATAATGTTCTGTGGTAAACTCACGTCATTGTCAAGTTCATAAAAAGGTCGTCCTCTTTTTTTTCTAAATAGGCGTCCCTGAGGAGGTTGTGTAGACAGCAACAAGCTGTAACGAGTTTATCACATGTGTTAGGTTGCAGATTCAGATTTGTGTAGAACACTCGAAATACCTGACACAAAAGTCCAAAAGCATTTTCAGAAACTCGGTTCGTTCGTGACAATTTATAGTTGGAGGTTGCTTTTGATTTATCTTGCTGGGCAGACGAGCGAGTGTAAGGCTTGAGAACATGCTTTCGCATGCGGAATGCCTCGTCGCCTACTATAACAAATGGGATCTTGATGTCAGTTAATGGAAGCTCTTCATCTGCTGGAAATACATTTCATGATCATTTTCCCCATTTCTGACTTATTAAATATGCCACTGTCTCCTTCCTTCCCATATGACCCTACGTCTATCACAACGAATTTACAGTTCGCATCAACCAATGCCAAAAGTACTATGGAGAAGTACCCTTTGTAATTCCAGAAAAGGGAACCACTTTTTCCAGGACACCGTATCCTTATATGTTTCCCATCAGTCGCAGCACAGCAGTTAGGGAAACCCCAAAGAGTGTAGAATTCTTTCGTACCTTCCCTGAAAGACTCTCGAGATGGAGGAGGCAGGAAGATAGGTGTCAAGTGTTGGCACATAGCCTCTACTGTTTCACGAACTATGATGCTCACGTAGCTTGGTGATACCCAGAAACCACATCCAAGGGACACGAAACTCTCCCCTGTAGTTAGAAACCTGTAACTCAAACCATAATTATTATTAATTAATGAAACATAAATAATATGTCTTGTCCTAATTACACAGCTAAACAAATATCGTTCTGTTTTAGGTAACCAGTGCAAGAAGAGATGGAAAGACATCAGAGATAACTGCTGGGAAACAGTTCGAAAAGAACAACTGAAAACAGGTTCTGCAGCACCAAGTTCAACAACAAAATTGGCATTGTTCAACAGACTAGGCTTTTTGAGAGAGGTAGAAAGGGAGCAGTCGTCTTTTTGTAGTGTTTCGCTGAAGGAGCCAACAAGTGTTGAAGGACTGCTATATGATGAAGACGGACAAAATGCCAATGAAACAGGTCCTGACACTCCACAAGCCATTGCTTCCTTGTCCTCTACTGACGCACCTGCTGCCAACTCTTCCATCTCAGCTCGCAGATCGAGGAAAACACACTGAGATTCAATCAACCAAAGGGGCCAATAATGATTGGAATAGCTACAGCACTTGGCTAATAATCGGGAGCCAGAAGATGATGCAGGGCTGTTCATGAGAAGCACCGCAGCGTCCATTAGGAAACTACCACGTCACCTCATTAATAAAGCGAAAATTGACATTTTAAGCTGTGTTACGGGACTTGACAGTTCTTCAGAATCACCTCTTGTGCCACTACCTGTCAGCATCAGTCCTTCCGGCTCGCCTTCGCTTTCATCCCCGTTTGGACGAACTTCATCGGTTGGAAACAATATGTACACTTTCACCCCGTTAATAAACGTCGAACCACAAGCAGGTGATATTACTTTTGAAAATAATTACTAATCATAATGTAAACACAGTGTAAAGATAATGTAAAAATAAACGACAAACTGTACAGGCCCTGAGTCTTTTCCAAATAAACCCATTATTTCAATAGAAATTTATGTTATTTCACAGAGATACAAAATTATCCATTTTAAACCATTGTTGATTAATACGTATGTTTTTATACAGCTACTTACCGTAAAGTCACTGCCATTTTTTCGTCGGCTTCTATTGGAGTTTGCACTGCACTGGTAGCTGTTCCTGCTATATCTTCTTTCACCAGACTTAAAACAAAATCAACTGAGATGGGTTAAGTCTAAAGAAATTTCTGAACCTCTCTTCATCGTTTCGCAAGTGATCGTTTACTAAGTTAGCATAAATTCCTTCACTTTTCCGTGTTTGGAAAATGCTGTGGCGACAAGATCTTGTAAGCATTGCAATAATTTCCTTTTCTTCTTCCTCGTCCACAAAAAAACTAGAATGTTATTATTATCCATGTTGCGAGCTCGCGTGCGTGTTCCTTTCACAGAGGTAACTCACTGAGTGGCGTGGCCACTGTGGTCAGCAGTCTCAACGAAATACACAGGCAGTGACGGTCGGCAGGATCTCCAGTCACCACTCAAATCCTTAGGCCCATCCCAGAACCTCTCCTCGGAGTCCATCTCTCCCCACATCCCTACCACTCCCCGCACTGCTACCTTCTACATGTTTCCTAAAGTCCATAAACCCAACCACCCAGGACACCCCATTGCAGCCGGTTACTGTGCACCCACTGAGAGAATCTCTGCTATCATAGACCAACACCTTCAACCTATTACCCAGAACCTATTCTCCTGTATAAAAGATACCAACCATTTCCTCGACCAACTCTCCACAGTTCCTTTCCCTTTACCACACGGTGCCCTGCTCGTCACTATTGATGCCACCTCCCTGTACACTAACATCCCTAATGCCCATGGCCTTACTGCTATCGAACACTACCTTTCCAGACCCCTATGGATTCCAAACCAACAACCTCCTTCCTAGTCTCCATGACCAACTATATCCTCACCCATATTTACTTCTCCTTTGAAGGTATTACCTACAAACAAATCTGTGGTACAGCTATGCGCACCCGCATGGGACCATCCTATGCTAACCTATTCATGGGCCATCTGGAGGAATCCTTCCTAAGAACCCAGAATCCTAAACATCTCACCTGGTTCAGATTTCACTGATGACATCTTTGCTATCTGGATTGAAAGTGAGGACACCTTATTCACATTCCTCCAGAACCACAACTACTTCTCCCCCATTTGCTTCACCTGGTCCTACTCAACCCAACAAGCCACCTTCCTAGATGTTGACCTCTGCCTAAGAGATGGCTACATCAGTACTACCATCCATATCAAACCTACTAACCACCAACAATACCTCCACTTCGACAGCTGCCACTTGTTTCATACCAAGATGTCCCTTCCATACAGACTAGTCACCCGTGGTCATCGCATCTGCAGTAACAAGCAGTCCCTCTCTAAATATACCGAGGGTCTCACTGAAGCCTTCACTGACCGTAATTACCCTCCCATCCTTGTACAAAAACAAATCTCCCGTGTCTTATCTTTTCAGTCTCCCACCACCTCCCAAAGCCCCACAGTCCAGCCACAGAGGAGCATTCCCCTCGTAACTCAGTGCCATACGGGACTGGAGCAACTGAATTACATTCTCCGCCAGGGTTTCAATTGCCTCTTGTCGTGCCCTGAAATGAGAAATGTCCTACCCACTGTCCTTCCCACCCCTCCTACCATGGTATTCCGCTGTCCACCGAACCTACACAAATACTCGTCCATCCTTACACAACCCCTGCTCCCGGCTCATACCCCTGTAATAGACCTAGATGCGAGACCTGTCCCATACATTCTCCTACCACCACCTACTCCAGTCCGGTCACTAACATTACCTATCACATCAAAGGCAGCTATCAGTGAAACCAGTCATGTGATTTACAAGCTAAGCTGCAACCACTGTGCAGCATTCTATGTAGGCATGACAACCAACGAGCTGTCTGTCCGCATGAATGGCCACCGACAAACTGTGGCCAAAAAACAAGTGGAACACCCTGTTGCTGAACACGCTGACAAACATGATACCCCTCATCTCAATGACTGCTTTACAGCCTGTGCCATATGGATCCTTCCAACCAACACCAGTTTTTCTGAATTCCACAGGTGGGAACTTTCCCTGCAATACATCCTATGTTCCCATAACCCTCCTGGCCTCAACCTTCGTTAGTCACTGTCCTCACCCATCCAGCCCCCTCCCTGTTCCCATTCCAGCACTACACAGCCATCATTTCACCGTCACACCCAGTTTTTTAATTTATTTTTATTTCTCTCCTTTCTGCTATTTACCCCCACCCCCCTCCGCACCTTCTCTCCTGCCCTCTGCGTAAACTGCAACACTTCACCGTGTGCCACTCCCACCATACTATCCCTCCCCCTCCCTGCCCCAGCCTCCTCCTTACCCCCACCCAGTTGCCACTCCCATCATGCACTGGTTCTGCTGCTCACAGTGTAGTTTCAGCTCTCTGAGACTGCAGACGTGTGTGCAAATTTTTTTGTGTGTGTGTGTGTGTGTGTGTGTGTGTGTGTGTGTGTGTGTGTGTGTGTGTGTGTGTATGTGTGTGAGAGAGAGAGAGAGAGAGAGAGAGAGAGAGAGAGAGAGAGACTGCTGACAAAGGCCTTAATGGCCGAAAGCTGTGAGTGTGTGAATCTTTTTATTGTGCCTATTGCGACTCAGCATCTCCGCTGTATGGTGAGTAGCAACTTTCCTTCTCTGGTTTTGTTATTGTGAGGTCAGGTAATTGACCATATATAGCTGTTTGCAAAGAATTATCTGTAAGGGAAAATTCACTTGGCTGTGAAAATAGCAAATATGAACAAAATAAATGAATTAAACGCCATTTAGCGACAGGACTCTCAGTGAAAAAATTCAGATAAAAAATACTAGGTAGGCCATTCCCAAGTCTGAATCTACAGCAGTAAACAAAAAATCAGTGCTGTAAGTTCAATCCAGAAATTTTCCAAAAGAACGAATGGATTTGTGGCTATGAAGAAGCCACTGCTGTTTCATGTTTTCCTTGTGTGCTATTGGGGGGAGATGTTCATTGGTGTAAGACCGGAAAAACTGATAATGGGCATATATGGTCTAAAATGAAAGTACATGAAATGTCAAAATGACGCTTCAATAATGTGTTTAGTCTTTCATTTCTAGGCAAAACCAACATTCAGCAGAAATTAGATTCGCAATGTAGACAAACAATTGTCAGTCATAATAAACATGTAGAAAAGAATGGATACATATTGAATTTATTTGTAAACTGTATTCAGTTCTGTAGTGCTTTGGAAATGGCTCTTAGGGCCACGATGCTTCTGATGCTGCTCAAAATAAGGGGCTTTTTCGTGAGCTAATTCAGTTCAGTGCAGAACTGGATAAAGATCATAAAGTTCATCTCAGTCAAGCATCAGTGTTCAGAAAGAACTACTGCAATGCATGTTGGAACTGTACCATGATGAAGTTTGTAAAGAAATAAAATGCGCAGATTATGTTGCAATAATCATGGCTGGAACCACAAATCTGCCCTTTGAATTCCAATTTTATTTTGTGTTATGCTCTTGAGAGAAAACCTGTTGAAAGATTTTGTAACTTTGTTTATCCAGAAAGTCAGAATGCTCAAAGCTAAGGGTATTCTGAAAGAAACTGAACCATTAACTGACAATGACCAAGCGAAACTAATAGCTCAGAGTTATGACAGAGCAAACGTTATGAGTGGCAAGTCGGATGGGGTTCAGAAATTAATTAAAGACAAATACTCAAATGCAAACTACACCCATTGTTATGTGCTCAGTTCAACCTTGTTATGTCTATGGCAGCCTCTAATAATTGCAAAGTCCACATATTTTTTGCTCATCTTTAAGGTATTTCTTTTTTTTTTTTCCCATTCCCCAAAGAGATCAAAAGTGCTGCATAGCATTATTCAAAGAAGCTTGCCCTGTGTGTGTGTGCGCCACAAGGTGGAATTACCATTTGTGAGTAGTAAAAGATGTTTTTGAAAACGGGGAAAATCTTATTACTGCTATGGAAGTCATTCAAACAAGTGAAAGCGTAAAACTATATTCTAATGACAAACTGCCTATTGGCTTCTGTCTCGGGTTCTTTGGCCGACGTTCATCTAACAATTTTTCTGACGTTTCGCCAGCGCGAGTCGCTGGCATTGTCAAAGCTCCACCCTCCATTGCCGGTGGTGAACTGGAGGCGAGCTCGTGGCCGCAGACTATATGTACCTGGCGCGCCAACGTCCGAGGGCTTCTCTGCGGTCATTTCCGGTGCGGTTCTCCTCTTGCTACCTGCGACGGTCTTTCGCTGCAGTACATGCAGCCAGGATCCGTTTACCTTAAGGCTTTCCTCTTTCTTGTTGAAACTGTTTGCGTGTTTTTGTATTTATACAGCTTCTCTGAACAAGCGCGTGTGATAGTGCTTCTCTACAGCCAGAATTTCCGTGTCGGCGAATTTTATTACGTGGTCGGTCTCATTCAGTGCGTGCTCTGCCACGGCCGATTTCTCCACCTGCCCCAACCTGCAATGTCGCTTATGCTCTTTGATCCTGGTGTTAATTGATCGTCCAGTCATTCCGACATAAACTTTTCCGCATGTGCATGGTATGCGATATATTCCCGACATTGCAGGTGGGTCTCTTTTCTCCTTCGCCGATCTAAGACACTCTTTGATTTTCCTTGTCGGTTTGAAAATCGCCTTTACGCCATGTTTTGCGCAATATACGGCCGATTCTGTCCGTCAATCTGGGAATGTATGGCAGAAAGGCCATACCCGACATTTCTTTTTCTGGTGCCTTACTTCGCCGAGTGTTTGGCTCTGTTACACTTCTAATATAATTTGTGGAGTACCCATTGCTCCTCAGGACAGTTTCCAGGTGCTGAATTTCTCGTTTGAGGTGTTGTGGCTCACATATTCGTCCCACTCTCGTTACGAGCGTACTAATCATGCCTCTTTTCTGGCTCGGGTGGTGGTTTGACAGTTTGTGTCGGTTTCCGATACACGCTGTGTCCCAGGTTTTGGCCGTCCCTTGTGACCAGCACATCTAGAAATGGCAGTTTCTTGTCCTTTTCTACTTCCATGGTAAATGTTATGTTGGCATGGAGGCTGTTCAAGTGTCTCAGGAATTCACCGAGCTGTTCTTCACCATGGCTCCACACCACGAAAGTATCATCGACGTACCTGTACCACACCTTAGGTTTGCGAGTCGCCGAGTCCAGTGCCTGTGCTTCGAATTGTTCCATGAAGAAGTTGGCCACCACTGGACTGAGAGGACTACCCATGGCGACACCTTCCAGCTGTTCGTAGAAATCGCCATTCCACGTGAAATAGCTCGTGGTGAGACATGCATGGAAGAGCTTTTTGATGTCTTGCGGGAACATGGAACCGATGTGCTCCAGAGCGTCACTGAGTGGCACTTTCGTAAATAACGAGAGCAGGACGAATATGTGAGCCTCAACACCTCAAACGAGAAATGCAACACCTGGAAACTGTTCTGCGGAGCAATGGGTACTCCACAAATTACATTAGAAGTGTAACAGAGCCAAACACTCGGCGAAGTAAGGAACGAGAAAAAGAAATGTCGGGTACGGCATTTCTGCCATACATTCCCAGAGTGATGGACAGAATCAGCCGTATATTGCGCAAACACGGCGTAAAGACGATTTTCAAACCGACAAGGAAGCTCAAAGAGTGTCTTAGATCGGCGAAGGAGAAAAGAGACCCACTTGCAATGTCGGGAATATACCGCATACCATGCACATGCGGAAAAGTTTATGTCGGAATGGCTGGATGATCAATTAACACCTGGATCGAAGAGCATAAGCGACATTGCAGGTTGGGGCAGGTGGAGAAATCGGCCGTGGCAGAGCACGCACTGAATGAGACCGACCACGTAATAAAATTCGCCGACACGGAAATTCTGGCTGTAGAGAAGCACTATCACACGCGCTTGTTCAGAGAAGCTGTAGAAATACAAAAACACGCGAACAGTTTCAACAAGAAAGAGGAAAGCCTTAGGGTAAACGGATCCTGGCTGCCCGTACTGCAGCGAACGACCGTCGCAGGTAGCAAGAGGAGAACCGCACCGGAAATGACCGCGGAGAAGCCCCCGGATGTTGGCGCGCCAGGTACATGTAGTCTGCGGCCGCGAGCTCGCCTCCAGCTCACTACCGGCAATGGAGGGTGAAGCTTTGACAATGCCAGCCACTCGTGCTGGCGAAACGTCAGAAAAATTGTTAGATGAACGTCGGCCAAAGAACCCGAGACAGAAGCCAATAGGCAGTTTGTCAACAAGTGGCCACGAAAGCCTTAACAATTTTGTATATTCTAATGTTGAAAAAGCTGTTTCATACAAAGACTGCAAGATAACAAATTCATTTTCTGGTAATCAGCTTTCTATAAGATAATGCCTTATGCAGACGTACTTTTTAATCAGCTTCAGAAGAAGATAACTGAACTGCTAAAGCAAAGTAAGACAACCAGAACTTTGAAGCGGTAATGCAAAACATCAGAGATGACATGGACTCTATCCTTTAATGAGATTAGTTTTGCAAAGACGAAATGATACCTGCCCAGAAGGCATGGATTCTTGATGGGCATAAACAAGAGATGGTTTGGAAGTGTGCAGTGCCATCCTTTCTGAACTAAAATTAGGTTTTCAGTTCACTGGACACCTCACTGCAGCCAGCTTATTTAATGTAAATCAGTTTGATAAATACATCACAAATTTTGTAAAGAAATACCTTGAAATTACAGACATATATACATTTCTGGAAAAAAGAAAATTGAACCATGAGCTTCAAGTCTTCTATGCCAGGCCTGAGTTGTGAGCAGTTTCTGGTGCAGTTCCGCATCTTTTGCTGATTCTGGAGGATGAAATTTGTGACATATTTGAGAAGACTGTTAAGAGTTTGAAACTGCTAATCATAATGCCTATCTTGACATCTGAAGCTGAGCGTTGCTTTTCAGTGCTCAAGAGAATTAAAACATTCCTATGAAACACCATGGAAGACTGAGTGCCTTAGGGATGCTATCCTGTGAGGTCATTCGTGTGTAAAATTGAAGATTTCAATTTGAGAGTGACAGATTTATTTGCCAACAAGAAGTAGCAACTAATGGATTTCCAATACCGTTCCTACTAATTATCAGTTATTATTTTGAAGCTATATTCCCAAAGTGATGGAGTTGCTAATTTTGGTGAGTACAATGCTTTTAGTTTTAAATATTGCTAATTTGACTAAATTTGTTTCACAAAATCCAGATTACAAAAAAATGGTTCAAATGGCTCTGAGCACTATGGGACTTAACATCTGTGGTCATCAGTTCCCTAGAACTTAGAACTACTTAAACCTAACTAACCTAAGGACAGCACACATATCCATGCCCGAGGCAGGATTCGAACCTGCGAGCGTAGCGGTCACGCGGTTCCAGACTGAAGAGCCTAGAACCGCACGGCCACACCAGCCGGCTCCAGATTACAAGTTCGAATAATTTATACGTGCTCTATTATTCCTAGTACTGGCACTCATGTTGTAGCGGACCCTTTTCTGGCAGTTGGCCGTGTATATAAAACAAATGAGTAGTTTTGGCTGTCGAGGGGAGAAGAGTAGAGTGTGGGGACATGCCACACCACCTTCTCACAGGGCTGGCAGCCTACATCCATGTTCTATTCTCCTGAGAAGGCAGAACCGATGTAATAATGGACATATGGATCACTGATTCCATCTGTTGTTGTGAGAGTCATATTCGAACCCTGTGACAGAACAAGATTTCTCTCTGCACTCATTTCAAAATAAGAAAAGGAAACAAGCAGCAAGGACAATTCAAAGCAAAGCAGAGCACATAAATCATTCGGTACAGGCTAGAGCGCAATGTTAGCCGAGGTTGCCAGTGTCATTAACGTGGTAGTTCAGGCCCGATCTCTACCAGTATCTTAAGCAACCGAACATCAAAACACCCCCTACTTACAACTGCCATGTAAAAGTGACCACACACACCCTGCGAGCAGAAGAATTGTGCAGCTGATACGTGTGGCCGTGCATGCATTTGTCTGTGCAAGAGAGATTTTCGTAGTTAGAGTTACGTTTTATATCTCATGCAGATGTGCGAAAAAGATAGCTAAAGCAACCGTTCTCTCTCTCTCTCTCTCTCTCTCTCTCTCTCTCTCTCTCTCTCTCTCTCTCTCTCTCTCTCTTATATGAAAGCTTGCTATCATGTTTTCCAGGAATGTATCAAACTCTTACTGTGCATAAGAAGGGCACTGTTGTAATAAGTGTTTATTTCTGTTTCCCTATACATTTTGTTTGATATAGTATCTTATAAAATATATGAATTATTGACAAAATTCTGTAATAGGTTTGATGCTGCCAAAATAAGTTTTTTTGGCACCACCAGTGGAATACCTCAGCGGTCACCACTGGAATGCCTCCGTGGCCCGTGGCCGCCACTGGGCAGCATGATAGCATTTGACAACTTCACTACTGTCAGTCTAATGCAAATCCTGTGGAACAATGATATCTATTCTATAGGCACTGTGAGAGCAAACGGGAAAGGGTTGTCTTCAATTATGAAAGAGAAATGTATCATGAAAGAGAAGAATTTCACTTCCAATGCAAAAGTGATATTGCAGCTATAAAATGGATGGACAACAACCATGTCTCCATTTTGACAACTTCAGACAACCATAGAGACACCACACTTGTCTCAAGGAAGATTAAGAATGGTGCTACCAACAGTATTAGTTGTCCAACAGCTGTAGCAACATACAGTAACATAATGGGAGACACTTTAATCAGCTAAGAGAACATCATACAATAGGTAGATGTTTTCATAAAAAATGGCACTGGATCCTCTACTTCCTACTAGATGCGCCAATTGTAAATGCCTTTATGTTGTGCAGAATGAATAAATGACAAGGGGGATATGGAGATCAACTGAATTTTCATTTATGTTCCCTAAATGGATTGATAGATGGCACACATCTCATACAAAGAAAGACCATTTACTAACCTTTACAACCAAGAAGAACTCCATACCACCTCTTGTTCAACTGGCAAAGGTAGATCATCGTGTGCCTGTTTAGGGAAAAATGTACATACAGCACTGGAAACATTCTATAAAAGCTTGAGACAAAAGCTCCTGCAGAGTGCCTCTGTGTATTGAACCATGCTTTCACCAATTTAGTGGAAAATTTTTAAAAATGTGAAAATCATTTGTGTGGTAAAGGTCACGCAATAAGCCTGCAGATCCCCAGAGGCTGACAGCTGCTCCACTCCTGGATCTTTGCCCCCAGCACCCAGCACTAGCTACAAATGTTCACTTCTGGCTGGCTGAGCGGCACACCACTTGGTGCAGCAGCACCACCACTGGTGCAAGTTTATGGCGCAGGTTGCACTTGCTGTTTCAATCCGTAGCACCGTGGGCTCCTCCAAGAATTACGGGTGGCTATATCTGCCACTGCTCCTGCCTTTACAAATTACTCTTCAGTCACATCTCTGGGGCGACTCATCATAGTACTTACACTTGATGCATTGCTGGAACTTGCTTGGATTACTACTATTTGGACTCTGTGTATATTGCCTATGTAAGTCTTGTGCTTCACCAATAAAAAAAGTGTTAACTGTTGCATGCTGTCTTTTTATTGTGTAATAATCACTACAATTTGAACATTGTTTGGGAAAGAAGTATTACTTGTTTACCGGTACTATATTGTTAACATTGAATATAAACTACTTGTAAACATAAAATGTAAATAAATTTGAAATGAAATAAAATGGAAACACAGAATGCTATTTATTTTTTTATCGTGTGTAATGGTGACACATAAGTGGGAAATCCCCTTACCATTATAGTTTTAACTGTTCACAAAAGTGCTTTGGGAGCTACTCAACAACACCATAAATTTTGATCCTAACTCACAAAAATAATCAAAAAATAAATATAGTCAAATGATTGCAATGCTAAAATGATATCAAAAAAATTAACTTTCCTTAGCTGCTACAAAAAATGCCCTCGCAAAAGGGTTAAGAAAGACTTAAATTTCTGATTAACTGTGTGGAAAATTAATATAAGGAAAAGGACCGACTGCAAACCATAAAGGTGACACATTGAGTTGCAGACAGGCACAAATAAGAAGACTGTTACAAATGTTCTTCAGGATAGAAAAAACACAGGCACACCTCACACCCACAAATGGCAGCTCAGACAAGAATTCAACTGTGACACTGAGTGGTGAGTGGGCGCACAAAAGAGGAAGGTATAGCAGGGTAAGGGTGGGGGGAGAGAAGAGCACTGTCTGGGGGAGTGTGCAGAGCTAGGTGGAGGCATGAAAAGGCTGTCAGGTGCAGCGTTGCTGTGGTTCAGGCAGGGGGAGTGTGGGAAATGATAAGTGGAGAGGCAGGGGAACAGGGTAGGTGAAGGAGGGTGGGTGCATTGGCAGAGGGCTGCACATAAAGAGGATGACAGAATTTGAGTGCGGAGGAGGTGATTGGGTAGAGGGGGCAGAAACTATTGGGTGGAGGGTGGGGCATTAGGTTACCATAGGTTGAGGGCAGGATAATTTCAGGAGTAGAGAATGTGTTGTAAGGATAACTCCCATCTGCATAGTTCAGCAAAGCTGTGGGGTGGAGTGGAGGATTCAGATGACCCAAGTTGTGAAGCAGCAATTGAAGTCAATCATGTTATGTTCAGCTGGATGTTGTGCCACAGGGTGGTGTACCATGCTCTAGGCCACAGTCTGGCAGTGGCTGTTCATCCTGCGGGGCAGGTGGTTGGTAGTCATACCAATATAATCAGCTGCACTATAACTGCAGCAGAGCTAGTAAATGACATGGCTACTTTCACAGGTGGCCTGGCTGCTGAAGGGGTAGGATAAGCCTGTGACAAGACTGGAATAGGATGCGCTGGGTGGTTGGATTGGGCAGGACTTGTAACTGGGTCTTCAACAGGGAAGGAGTTGGCATTGAAAGTGGCATTAGGGATGCACTAGGATGTTGTGGGGGCTGGGTGGGCGATATAACAATCACATTAGGAGGGGTGGGGAGGATCTTGGATAGGATGTCTCTCATTTCATTCTGTCTACATGTTCCCCATAATCCACGAACCCAACAATCTTTGATGCCCAATTGGAGGTGGTTATGATGTCCCAACTGAGAGAATTTTGGCTCTCATTGACCAACACCTCCATCCAGGTGCCTGAAATCTAGCCTCCCACATCCAAAGATGCCATCCACTTCCTTCACCTATTCTTCACCTTCCTCACCACTTTAGCATCATTGTTGATGCCACTTCCCTGTACACCGACATTCAATTGCACATGTGGTCTTGCACTATTGAACACTAACTTTCCCAATGCCCTTCATACTCCAAGCCCACTAGCGCATTCCTCGTACACCTAAATAACTCCATCCTAACACACATCTATTTCTCTTTTAAAGGAAAGGTATACAGAAAAATCTGTGGTACAGCCATGGGCACTCACATAGCACCCTCCTACGACAACCTGCTTCTGGGTCATCTAGAGGAAACCTTCCCAGTCTCCCAAACCCCTGGTCTGGTCCAGGTTCATTGATACTTTCATGATCTGAACACAGGATCAAGACACCTTATCCTCATTCCCTCCCATTCACTTCAACTGGTCCTCCTCAATGCAACATGGTACCTTCCTGGAATTTGACCTCCTCCTCCTCTCTGATGGCTCCAACCACACCTCTGGCCACATTAAACCCACCAACAGTACCCTGCATTTTGACAGCTGCCATCCGTTCCATGCCAAAAAATGCCTCCCATAAAGCTTGGCATATCTGAAGTGACAAGAACTCTTTTGTCTAGTATGCTGAAGATTTCACCAAGGCCTTCACAGACAGGCCTTATCCCTCAGACCTAACCCACAAACAGATCTCCTGTGCAATTTTGCCACACAACCCCAGTCCTCCCACCACCCCAAGAACCAGGTGTAAAGGAGTGCTCTCATCATCAACAGTATGACTTCTGACTGGAACAGCTGAACAAATCCTTCATCAAAGCTTTGATTACCTGTCATCATGCCCTGGAATGACAGACATCCTACACAAGATCCTTCCCACCCATCCTAAAGTGGTGTTCTGTTGTCCACCCAACCTCCACATCATCATAGTCCATCCCCATGCCTATTCCAATCCCAAACCCTAGCCACATGGATCATATTCCTGTGGAAGATTGAAGTGCAAGACCTGCCCAATCCACCCACATAGCACTTCCTATTCCAGTCCTGTCACAGGCTTTTTGTACCCCATTAGAGGTTGAGCTGCCTGTGAAAGCAGCCATGTTGTATACCAATTGCACTGCAATCATTGCACAGCTTTTTATATTGGTATGACTAGGAACCAGCTGTCCACTAGGATGAATGGCCACTTTCAAACTCTGGCCAGCATCATAGTAGACCACCCAGTGGTACAACGAACATATGAGAGGGTACCCATAAAACACATTGGCACGGGCAGAGCTCGTGTAGTGAAATTTTGTTTTCTGCTCAGTAAAAATGCTGCTGAAACTGTTTTCAACAATAAAACAATTCATCCATTTGACGATGTGGGAAAAACTCGAAGAGTACGATTGGTTTGCTCAATTTGAAAATGCTGATATGTTGATTGATGACAAACCTCACTCTGGACATCCACAAACTGCCCAAATCGATGAAAATATTGAAAAAAATTAGAGAGCTTGTGCTCACAGACCGTGAACAGATAATTGATCTACTGAAATTTTCGGGTAGATTAAAACTGCGTGCCGGACTGAGACTCTACCAGCAGTAGAGCACTTGCCCATGAAAGGCAAAGGTCCCAAGTTCGAGTATAGGTCCGGCACACAGTTTTAATCTGCCAGGAAGTTTCATATCAGTGCACACTCCACTGTAGAGTGAAAATATCATTCTGGAACTGATCAACTGTCAGAGATTATTACGTTATCTTGGAGCTCGATTCAGTGAATTTTAATGGTAGATTTGGGAATGAAAATACTGGTTCTTCCACCACAGCAATGCACCTGCACACACAGCCATCTCTGTTTGACAGTTTTTGGCGAAAAATGGCATGGTTCTGCTGCCCCACGCACCTTACTCACCTGACTTGGCTCCATGTGACTTTTTCTTGTTTCCACACATGGAAAGGAGCATGAGAGGACACCAATTTGACAACACTAAATAAGTCAAGAAAAAAGCGACGGAGGAGCTGCCAGCCATTTCTAAAGATGACTGCAAAAAAGTTTCGAACAGTGGAAACACTGATGAACACAAGTATTAGATGTAATGAAGAGTATTTTGGAGGGGATAAGGTTGTTTTGAGAACAATTTGAAAATATAGAGCTTTTAAAAGATAATTCCAATGTTTTCAGTACACCTTTGTAACATGCTATATTTCAATGGGTGCTTCACAATATGAGCCACCTGGATCTTCCTCTCCATTACCAAGTTTTCTGAACTATGCAGATAGGAGTTATCCTTACAACACATTCTCCGCCGTCGAAATTATTGTAGCCTCAACCTACGGTAACCTACTGTCCCAACACCCTCCACAACAGTTTCCACCCCTTCTGTCCTGTCACCTCCTCCCTGTTCATGTCCCCTCACCCTCTTTGTGTGCCATTCTCTGCCAAGCCATACCCAACCCCCCTCTCTCTTCCCCCTTCTATACCCACAGCCTCACGATGCCGTGCCTGGTAGTCTTCTGATCTCTCTATCTAGTGTGTGTGTGTATGTGTACTTTCTGAAGATGGCTTTGACTGAAAAGCTGTGTGACATCCTTTTTCTTTGTGCCTATCTACAACTCAACATGTCTTTACTGTGAATTGCAATTTCTCCTTTTCCTAATACCGTATTTACTCGAATCTAAGCCGCACTCGAATCTAAGCCGCACCTGAAAAATGAGACTCGAAATCAAGCAAAAAAAATTTTCCCGAATGTAAGCCGCACCTGAAATTTGAGACTCGAAATTCAAGGGGAGAGAAAAGTTTTAGGTCGCACCTCCAAATCGAAACAAAGTTCGCCTAGTTGTAATATGAGACACAATTTAGGTCGAATGAATGACGATACAGCTGCAGTAGTTTGGTTCGAGTCGTAAGCCTAGCAGTTACGGTTTACCAGTTAGCCATTGCTACGCGTCACGCGCTCCATCCGTATTTATACGGATATCCTTCCTTTTTCACGTGCTTCGTCTGGTATGAATTGATTGCTTATTTTTCTTTGATTCTGATAAGTGCCGTTCTCTTTGTTATAGGTGTTTACGTCACTCTAAGCTGAAAATGCATTACTGTACTGTGTCATGCATTGTTTGTCGCATTCTGATAGTGCGTGTTTACGGCCTGTCGCCGCTCGCGGCGTGGCTTGCTTTTGTGCACGCTACCGCCGCTTACAAATAAAAAATAGAGAGGAGTCGTCTCATTAGCGAAACATTTGTTGTTACTTACACTACTTCTTTCTTTGATAATGATCAACAAGAACCAAATAATAGACTGCGTATGATAGATGATGTTCTGAACGAAATTTTAGCGAAAATTTTTCTCCATTTGAAAATCTTTGCAGGCGCCTCTTTAGTTCATTACATTCTGCACAGAAATTAGAGTCATCTTAGATTTAAAAATCTAGTCAGTTGCCGTGCTTCATTTCTGACTGTATCACTATCAGGCATAAGAATAATACAAATATAAACATGACATGATATGTATATTCTTCCGCGTTTGCTGTTGTCTCACTCTAGTTTCGTAGTTTATTAGGCAGACAGGATTTAAATGAGATAGTAGCAAACACGAAACAATACATGGCAAAATGTTTATATTCGTGTTAATCTTATGGCGAAGAGAATACTACATGTGATTCACAATTCATAAAAGCTCCTATTAGCAACCATCTCTTCTCACAGGTAGGAAAAAATTCAGAACGTAGAGTTGGCCATATTGACAAACATCCCAAACAGTCTTGCCAGTCGGATTTTCGTAGTACATTGAAATGCTGCTACATTCGAAGATCAACAATACAGAATTTGTATTTACTTCGTTGGATAATGTACCAAAACGCAGTGGTCGAAACTCTGGGCGGTGGAAAAAGGCTCGTCTCCCACTTTTTTTTTAAATTTATTTACTGACGCAGAGATTTTGGTGCCAGTATTTATCTTTGTGCCTACAAAGCATGCCTGTGTGGCGCTACATATATTCGACGGCAGAAGTTATTTGTGGCGGCACCCACCAACATTTTTCAGAACTCCTGCTTGCTTTGCACTCGATTCTAAGCCGCAGGCGGTTTTTTGGATTACAAAAACCGGAAAAAAAGTGCGTCTTAGATTCGAGTAAATACGGTATTATTGATATTCCAATCTGGAATTTTCAATGTTTGATTTACTGGGCGGATTTGGTAAAAAACTTCCTATTGTCTACCCACTAAATTCGGACTGAATGGTATGACTGAGCCTGTATTTATAATTTTATGAAACTGTATTTATCCTTTCATAACTAAGTCTGATTGGGAGGGGTTGATTTATTATTGGCAGTTGACCATCAGACGAACTATTTACTATTAAGTTGGTTGGTTTTGGGGGAGGGGACCAAACAGCAAGGTCATCAGTCCCATCGAATTAGGGAAGGATGGGGAAGGAAGTCGACTGTGTTCTTTCAAAGGAACCATTGCGGCATTTGCCTGAAGCGATTTAGGGGAATCACGGAAAACCTAAATCAGGATGGCCGGATGCGGGGTTGAACCACCATCTTACTGAATGTGAGTCCAGTGCGCTAACCACTGAGCCACTTCGCTACGAGGCTCACATATTTTATGCGGAAGAAAATTGTATTTAAAAATTGCTTGTCAATCTTAGTTACACTCAGGTGCTTTAAACCAGTACTGCCAGAGGTGAAATTAGTACTGATATGACCACATGGGATGAATTACTTCAACAGAGTCAATTTTTTGTTAAATTCCTGATGGAACCATGTAAATCGTAAGAACCATTCTTTTGTGTTTTACCAGGTCTAATACTGCAGCACAGCACTCACAGAGCTGTTCAACACAATACTCATTTGGGTAACTGGCTTGAAAGTTTATACCTCTTTACTATATGTAGGCAGCCCTCTCTTCATACTCTGCCTACAATAATGTGATATTAGCTTCTAGTCTCCTGGATGCCTCTCAGCTTCTAGTGTCCTGGATGCATCTCCTTAATTTTTATGACTCTTAAATTGTGTGTTTTCTTGAATAAGAGATCTGCGTGTTTTTGACTTTGCAATTTCCTGTGGTAGTATGGGAACCTTATTTTTTATGCTCTAATGAAGTCCAAATTATTTTTACCCATTGTGTGGCCAAGCTGCAGGTTTTTGGTTTTCTGTTAATTGCTAATACAGTTGTTCTTATTATTCAGCTGCTTTATCCTTCACAATCACTTTTGTTATGATTCTGTGTACTTACATGGTTTACAAAAGAATTTTGTTGTTATTTCAATGGACATTTGGCTGGCTGTGAGCACTATAGGACCTAACATCTATGGTCATCAGCCCCCTAGAACTTAGAACTACTTAAACCTAACTAACCTAAGGACAGCACACAAAACACCCAGCCATCACGAGGCAGAGAAAATCCCTGACTCCGCCGGGAATCGAACCCGGGCATGGGAAGCGAGAACGCTACCGCACGACCGCGAGATGCGGGCGTCAATGGACATTTGTGATTGTTTTATCACTTTAAACCACACTCACTTGCATAAAGTTTTAATATGATTTCTTAATGGTGTCTGTCACCTGCCCTAACTTGAAAATTATCACTATTATTCTTCCTTGTATAATTAAAATTTTCTTCCCTCTCTCCCTCTTAGTCCCTTCCCAAACTTACTCTATTTACTTTTTAAATTTTGTTTATTTTATTCTTTTCCACTGACATAAGATTTCCTTTTCTGTCTTTATTCACATTTACTTCTAATGTTTTTCCACTTTCAATCAGAAGCTGGTAGAATTCCTATTTACCTATTGTCATTGCCATCGCAATTGTTTTAATTTGTTTCATCATAGTCAGTGTTTTTGAAAAGCCTGCAACAGTGTCATTCATTATTTAAATTATAAGTTGTTTTGAGCTCTTTTCCTTCATCACTCTTCATAGATTCTTTTTAACTTGGGTTCTGCATGACCATTTCCAGTTCTCCCCCTGCCCAACTAATTCCTCTTTTCTTATTTGAAGAAGAAACTTGTGCCTCAACAGCTAGTAATATCGTCTTTGTTTTCAGTTATTTACACGTTTTTCTATTGGACATACTGCCTCCTTAAGGTAAGTACTGAGCATCTGATCTGTCTATGTGACTTTAACAAACTGGTATTTTCCTTTTTACACAGATAAAGACCAACCAACTCACACACAGATACAGCCTTATCCAGAGGCATCCATAGCACCTATAACTGATGGGTGGTAATAGGTTCCAGCTTTCTATTAAATTAAAACACACCTGCCTCCATTCTGTAAGCTAAACTGGAACTCAATCAATCCTTTACATTGATGCTGTTGGGTATAAATCCGGCGCATTGTCTGAAAAATGAACCGTCATCATGAACATGTAGGAAGTACAGTACTTGGGATAGTAGTTACATATAATAACAACTACTAGGTCATCACGATTCCATACAAATATATTTTATTGTCTTACAACACACAAAGCATGTTGTCACAAACATCAATCAGAAGCAAACTAACTGCAGGTCCAGAGAGGTTAGTTGAGCTACCTCAGGAAAGGAATATTATTCCAGGCAACTCCACAGAGTTATGTCCCCACAAATGCATCTGCACACAGCATTTGATGAAAGCTTCCCCTCAGTGACTGAAGCAAGGACAAAGTTTAAGTGATATGCTTATCGTGGCCCTATTCCTTTGAGGGTGTTAAGAGTGAATTTTGACCATTGGTACATACTTAACTTTTTTTGTAAAGTATATAGCCCCATATGTTGTGAAAACATTCATTCTCTCTCTCTCACTCTACCACCTCCTGCCCCCCCCCCCCTTTTCCCTCCCTACAAGAGCATTGGCTGTGTGTGTTACACATGGGGAACTCTTAAATCATTACAATAATAATCTATCTGCAGCCAAAGAAATCTTATGTAATATTAAAACTCTGTACAATATTAGATTGTAATTATTAATAAATCATGAGTTTTCTCTGCTTAGCATGTGAGTTTCAAATTTTCTGTTATAAAAATCTAGGCACATATCTATGTTAATGTGTTTTAAGGGTATCATTATTGTAGGCAGTGAATAAGCATTGCTGGAAACAATTTGGGTTGTTTGTGATCATAAAAAATGTTTGTGATCACAAAGAAATTAAGGTAGGTAGTAGCATTCACAATGTACAGAACAGCTACAGCTTTACATGTTCAGTAACGACAATGGAAAAAAGAATAAATTGTATGATATGTTAACTGGTCTGTATGATGGAAGAGAGTCTGATCTGTCCCAGATGAGCCATTTTCCTACAATTCCACCTGTGAGTGCAACGATACCTTCAGCTATACAGCTCTGGCAGCAGATGTAGTCATGGAGAGGTGTTAGGCCATAAGGCAAAGCGAGCTGGTGCATTGGTAAGACCCTGTCCTCGCATTTGGAAGGAGAGCAGTTCACACTCCTGTCCAACCACCCAGGTTTATGTTTGCCGTGGTTTCCCTAAATCACTTAAGGCAAATGCTGGGATGGTTCCATTAAAAAGAATGTGTTCCATTTCCATCCCCTATCCAAAATTGTGGTCCGCATCTAATGACCTCATCAACAGAGGGACATGAAATCCTAAACTTCCTTACTTTGCTTCCCATTAGGATTTGTAGAATTCTTCTACCAATGAGTATTTTTATGAATTATTCTTTTTTTCAGAATGTTAATGTTGAAAACTGAAAATTGGACAGACTTACAACAAGGATTATTCCTTGTCATTGTTCTCATCCATGTCACTTGGGTCCTATTATTAAAGTTTAGCATGTTTTCAGTATCAAAAGCAACAGAAGTTATGAAAAGCAGTGAGCACACATAATTTAAAAATTATTAAATTATTTGCCAAAATAACATATTCTGTACAGCACCGGGCCAGATTTACTTATTGTGTGTTTCTTGTCACACACAAGTAAAATTCTTCTTTTCTGGTCTTATTCCATATCTTCACAGGAGCAGTATGTTAATCATAATCTAGCAATGTTCGTGATAAAAGATGACTGGATGCCCCCCCCCCCCCCCCCCCCCCCACACACACACAGAGCGAAATTTGTTCACACCATCTGTTTCCACAGTGTTATCCCATATGAAAGTGTGATAACATGTTTGAAATGTTAGCAAATCACATAACTGAGAAAGGATTTGGGCACCAGCCTGGTATTCACCTAGTTGGATGTGAGAAAGTGCCTAAAAATCAAATTCAGGCTGGCTGACACACTAGCCCTCATTGTCAATCCGTTGGGCAGATTTGAGCCAGTCCTCCCTGAGTCCTAACACAAGCAGCTATATGAGTGGGTCTTAATCAATACTACAGTTGTATTTCCTTCTTTCTTTGATTTTTGTTTTATTTTTATTGTTATTAACCAATAATGAGGTAATGTGATGACATGCATATGAAGTGATTCAGTTTTTTTCTATAACAGCAAACCAGTGTTGGATTCCTTCATTTGGATCACCACCAAATGAGGGAACTGAAGTAGGTGCAATTTTCATAAACCTGAGTGAATTCTCAGAATAATTGTGAAATTAACAGTGCAAAACTGAATAGCAAAAGCTGGTTTATTCACATTCATTAACTGAAGCTTATAAAATCTATATCATCAAACTGCAGGCAATAAGGTGTAATTTTGGCTATGTTATTCTTTTATGACTGTCTCTATGCACTCAAGTAGCAACAGTTACACGACAATTGCAACAAGGGTTGTTTTGTGTATGAGTAGGAGGCACTTCAAATAAACTCGTTAGCTTGGTTTCATGCTGACAAGGTTGTCCAAATTATTGTGATGCTTCACAAACCTCTTACATATGTTACCATTATAATTGGTCATCACTGGACATATCTTCTTTATGCCAAACCTGTGGTTAAAAATTGTTGTCCAAGCGTATGAACAATAGAAGATCAAACACTGAATTATTTAGCCACTTGTCTCTGACTGTAGAATGGCAATGGGACTTCATCAAATTTTATCTGGTACATGATCACCCAATATCATTTGATGATGGTTACTCCATCAACCTGCTCTTTCTCACTCTCACAGTATCATTTTCTATTTACTCTTAAACTTGGAACTGTTTGATCTGTGCAGATGATGGTTTTCATGCCAAGGTGTCGTGCAGAATTACTGTTGCAACAACACAATCAGCTTGAACGTACACTGATTTTTCCTAATTTATGGGAAACATAATGTACTTCAGAACTCACACGGTAACACTCTTAGAGAAACACAACAAATTTATATAACAAGAACATTGAAGTCAGATTTCAAATTTGTCCACAGTTTATTATGACTACCTTTTTGCGTGGTTTTCCGGTTCGATACCCAAACTCTTCTACCTGAAATTAAAATACACACATTTATTTATTTACTGGATACAAGTTTCATGGATCCATACAGAGATTAATTGCCCTGGATGTGGACTGTGCCAAAATTTTACCCATTGAAGATGCTAGTATAGTAATCTTACAAGTCAATAAATGCAGTTGTACAGTAAAAACACAGATACAGCAGTAATAAAAATCCTTAACAACATTAGAAATGAGACAATAAATAGAGTTGTACGGAAATAACATAAATACAGTACTGACATAAGCAAACCAGCGTAATTATTAAATGATAATGACATACGTACAGTGCAGCCCCAGCAGCTGGAAACAGCTTCCTATTTGGGAAGAAGGACGTTTTATCCAAAAGCTAAAATGTTTATCAGTCTTCAGTGTGCTTGTCTGCAACTACATCTATACTCTGCAAACTACTGGTGGTGGTGGTGGTGGTGGTGGTGTGTTGGGGCTTATGGGCGCTCAACATTGAGGTCATCAGCGCCCTGACACACATTCAAAGGAATGAATGTGGACAGACCTAAGAAAACTAAAGCACACACTCAAACAAAGCAGGAAAAGAAGGAAAATGCCACCTAAGAAAGTAAAACCTAAGGAAAGGGGAAACATAGCAACAAGAATGTCACAGGAAATTGTTATTGGCTGGCCACTTACATAAAATATGGGCGAGCTTGTCACACAGTGAGCAAATTAAAATTCTCTCCCTAAAATCTTTGTAAAAACATTTGACAGGGCACAGAACTTTAAAACTTTAGCCACATTCGTCCAAGTGTTGCCTAAAAGAGATGGCAGGTCCGCTGGCAAGTCAGCCGCGACCCGCTGGTCAGAAAATAAAACGCAATCCAATAAAATGTGGCGCACAGTGACCTGGACGCCGCAAGCACCACACATTGGAAGGTCCTCTCGCCGGAGAAGGAAGCCTTGCGTCATAGGCCTGTGGCCTATTCGAAGCCGAGTGAGGAGAACCTCGTCCCGTCAATGGGGCTGAAAGGAAGTACACCACACGCACGTTGTGGGCTTGACTATATGGAGCTTATTGTCAGCCACTTCCAGCCACTCATCCTCCCACCGACGCATGACCCGTGAGCTCAACAGCGAGGCGAGTGCGTGCAAGGGGATAGCACACTGAGATACTTGTGGGGCGAGACACACCTCCTTGGCTGCGAGATCTGCCCTTTCATTCCCAGCAATGCCAACATGCCCCGGAACCCAGCAGAAAGCTACAACTTTCCCCAGTCGCTGTAGTTGGAGGAGGGCATCCTGGATGGTCTGGACAATTTTGTCTGCTGGATACAAACGTTGCAATGAGTGAAGGGCACTGAGTGAATCGGAGCAGACAAGAAATTTAGGAGAGGAAGAATGTCTCATGTGCTCCAGTGCCCGCAAGATCGCAAACAATTCTACATCAAAGACAGTAAAAGTCTGAGGCAGTCGGACCTTGAGGACACGATATGGAAAAACAACTGAGCAACCAACAGAATCCCCTTGTTTCAACCCATCTGTAAAAACAGCTACATAGTCGTGGTGCTCAGATGAAATGGCAGAAAATGCTGCATTAAAAATGGTGGCAGGAGTGCAATCTCTCTTGTACTGCAATAAATCTAAAATCACTCCGGGCTTCTTCAGTAACCAGGGTGGCTGGTGGTTAAAACCTTGGATTTGGGGTTGTACAGACTCCACACCGAGGGACTCTAGTACACGTTGCACACGGATCCCAAACGGCAACGTAGCCCGGGGACGGCGGGAAAAAAGGCGGTCCAGAGGTGGATGGGCAACAAGATGGTGAGCAGGCGATCTGGGAGCTGCATGAAACTTACAAGCCTGGCGCACCAGCAGGAGCTGCCGCCGGATTGTAAGTGGCGGTTCGCCAGACTCAGCACAGAGGCTGGGTACGGGACTGGTCCAATAAGCACCCGTGGCCAGTCGGATCCCAGCATGGTGAACAGCGTCAAGGATCCGCAAATAAGATGGCCTCGCTGACCCATATACTGTGCAGCCATAGTCCAGCCGTGAACGCACAAAAGCTCCATAAAACTGTAGGAGACGCGCCCTGTCCGCGCCCCAAGACCTGTGGCTGAGGCACTTGAGGATGTTCAGTGCCTTCAGCGTTCTGGCTTTCAAGTCAACGTAGGTGTGGCAGCCATGACAACCTGGAGTCAAAAATTAGGCCCAGAAACCGCACTGTGTCTCTAAAACGTAGGACAGTATCCCCCATATGCAAGGCAGGCAAAGTAAAAAGATGACGAGAACGATTAAAATGAACACAAACACACTTTTCGGCAGAAAACCGAAAACCCATCTTTGCAGCCCACTCCTCTAACCGCCGCACTGTTAGCTGCATCTGACGGCTCACGGTTGCAACACTGGAGGAGGAACAAAAAACAGCAAAGTCGTCCACAAATAAGGAGCACTGTACTGGACTCCTCACTGTAGACGTTATACTGTTGATGGCTATCGCAAAGAGGGTAACGCTTAAAACACTGCCCTGGGGGACACCGTTCTCTTGCTCAAAGCGATCAGACAGTGTGTTACCAACGCGGGTCCGAAAAAACTGCTGAGACAGGAAAGACCGAATGAAAATGGGGAGGCGGCCACGAAAGCCCCATTGATGCATTTGTGCAAGAATACAGTGTCTCCAAGTAGTATCATATGCCTTACTGATAACAAAGAATATACCGATACAGTGATGCTGATGGAGAAAAGCCTGCCGAATAGCCGCCTCTAGGAGGGTCAGGTTGTCGACCGTGGACCGAAATTTTCGGAATCCACACTGAAAGCGGCTAAGGAGCTGTCTGGTCTCTAACAGCCAGACCAGACGCCGGTTAACCATCCGTTCCAGGGTCTTTTCGACACAGTTTGTCAAGGTGATACTATGATAACTACCGGGACATGTGCGGTCCTTTCCTGGTTTGAGGAGAGGGATGAGAATTGCCTCCCTCCAGGAGGTGGGGAACACTCCTGTCTGCCATATGAGATTAAAACATTCGAGGAGAATTTCCTTTGACGCCGCTGGCAGATGTCGAAGCATGGAGTACCAGATGCGGTCATAACCTGGTGCAGTGTCAGAAGTCTCAGTAAGTGCCGATTCAAGCTCCCACATGTAGAAAGGGGAATTGTAGGCCTCAGAACTGTTCGACCGAAAGTCCAAGGTTGCTCTTTCGACAGTCGCACGGTAGCGACGAAACGCCGGATCCTGATTTGCAGTGGCAGTACTTTGTGCAAAATGCTCTGCCAGCGTCTGAGCAATGGCTCTGGGTGTCGTTTGGAGGCATCCCTGGTTCAGGACAGCAGCTATTGGTAAACGGCTATGTTTACCAGAAATCCTCCGGATGGCTTCCCATACTCTTGTGGAACAAGTGGAACGGTTGATGGAGTCCAGGAACTCCTGCCATGACCTTTTCTTGCTCTCTTTAATGACACGGCGTGCCCTGGCTCTCGCGATTCGAAAGGCGGTAAGATTGACCGCTGTTGGGCGGCATTTAAATCAGCGAAGAGCCGCACGCCTGTCCCGGATGGCTGAACGGCACTCTTCCGTCCACCAAGGCACAAGGTGCCGCTTAGGAGGGCCAGAAGACTGTGGTATGGACAGGTCAGCAGCATGATGGACCACAAGCGTGATGTGATCCACCCATTCCTGTACGTTATTGTGGCGGTCAAAGACAGCCAACTGAGTGAACAGTGGCCAGTTAGCCCTGCCAATCATCAACGATGGTGGCCGCGGCTCCAGCAATACACCATCCAGGAGATGAATGCGGATAGGGAAGTGATCGCTGGAATGAAGGTCGTCAATGACCTCCCAGTGGACAGAGTTGGTGAGGGTTGGAGAGCAGAAAGATAGGTCAATGTCTGAGAATGACCCTGTAGCAGTAGAGAAATGAGTCGGAGCACCTGTGTTGAGGATGCACAACACTTGAGATGTTAGGAGGCTCTCCAAAATTCGACCTCGAGCGCAAAGAGAAGTGGAGCCCCACAGGACATGATGGGCATTGAAGTCTCCCAGGAGAAGAAATGGGCGGGGGAGTTGGTCGATAAGATCTGTGAGAGCGTCTAAGGTCATTGCATCCAGAGGGGGTAAATAAAGGGAGCAAACGGTAAGCCTCCGAGGTGAATGAATTTCAACTGCAACTGCTTGCAGGTCAGTATCCAGGGGGAGGGCAGAGGAGTGGTGGTCATTATTGACAAACACAGCGACTCCGCCTTTGGCCCTTTCTCCAGTCAGGTCATCTTTGCGATATGACGTATAGCCCCTTAGTACAGGAGCATCATATGGTTTTAAATGTGTTCTCTGTAAACACAAGCACAGGGGGCGTTGCTGTGCTAGGAGGTTCAGTTCCTCCACATGTGCCCGGAATCCATTCATGTTCCACTGTATAATGGGAGCCATCTATCAAGGTGGGAGTACCTTCATTCTCACTTTCTGCTAGTGAGGAGAGCCCACAACAGGTGGAGGCTCAGTTTTGGGGCGAGATGATTGCCCCAGTCTGACATCAACCTCCATCGCCTCAGAAGAGGAGTCGAGAGAGACGTCAGAGAGAATGACATCCACATCAGGAGACTGTATAACTGCAGTCTCCTTTAGTGGGCGAGTCTTCACCTTTGTCTTTGGCTTCGATGTTCTGGCCTGAGGTGGCATTGGAGCCAAAACCTCAGAAGCAGTAGGGGGTGTAGCAGTGCTGGGCAGTGCACAAGGCTGGACCCGGGAAGGAGCAGGAAGTTCCATGATGTCAGCTACCACGGCCTGGTCAGAAGGCCGGGGAGGGGGGGGGGGAGCAGCAGCAGGCTTCACAGGAACAGCAGCAGCACACGTACATTGACAAGCGCAGGTGCTAGTGCTGACAGTAGCAACCTCCGTTTGTGTAGCGGCATCGGTTTTCAAGACTGGTTGTTTGAGAACGGAAGAAAAGGAAGCAGCGAACGTGGGCGGCTGCATGGACTTGTAGATTTTCTTCGCCTCACCATACGGGATGCGTTTTGTAGTTTTTAGTTCCTGGATCTTCCGTTCTTCAAGGAAAACTCTGCATTCCCTACTCCACACAGGGTGATCCCCAGAGCAGTTGACACACTTGGGAGGAGACTAGCAACCAACTCCATCATGGGCAGCTTTACCACAATTCCCGCAAGTGGCTTCCCCTCTACAGCCGAGAGTAGTGTGTCCAAAGTGTTGGCATTTAAAACACCGCATGGGGTTGGGGTAATAAGGCCGTACACTGAGACGTAGGAAACCTGCCTTCACATGCTCTGGCAATTTGGTGGTGTTAAATGTAAGGATAAATGAGTCAGTCTTTATGAGAGCACCATCCACCCGTTTCATAATGTGTTGCACTTCGACAATTCCTTCCCGGGACCATTCAGCCTTCAGTTCGTCTTGGGGAATGTCAACGAGATCTCTGCAAGTCACAACACCCTTGCTGTAGTTCAAGGTGTTGTGAAATTCAGTCTCTATCGCAAACTCCCCAAGAAATTGTGCCTTCTGAAGGTTCTGGACTTGCTGGAAGCTAGATGTTTCAACCAACAAGGTGCCATTTCGCAAGCGCTTTACAGATTTTAATGTGCCAGCAATACCTTCTAAGCCCTTCTGTATATAAAATGGCGAAACTTTTTCAAAACTCCCATCTTTTCTTTTAATTATGAAAAACACATTCTGCGAAGCAGCATGCGTTCTGTTACTACTACCTGAATCAGGAGGACTGGCTACACGAGCCCTCTTGTTGGATTGGGTGTTAGAACCGACCAGCGGTCCACCCTTTCCACTGGCAGGAGAAGAATAAAAGTTCGAGGGTTCCATCTCGGTCCCACGAGTAGCTAGGGAACTAGAAGTCCACCTAGACAGAGCCCCACATGCCTAGGTAAGCCTTATACAACTGGGGCGCAGCAGGTGCCCCAGAGGTTGCCCGCTTGCGACTGTTCCACCCCAACAGCCATGCATCTTATAGGCGCGCAGCACACCGTTAGATTGAGGGGTTTTTATAGAGGTTTACCTTCCTCGCAATCCAGGCGGTCAAGTCAAGATTATCATTCCCCGCAGCACACAACATTCCACCGCCGCACCATGCGGTGGTCGCTGAAGCATGTCTGGGGGTTACGGTGACAGGAGACTGGCGGCGCTGACCAGTCCCCAGCTCAGGACCCCGGGGTCGCCAAGCCCGTACTCAGCAAATGAATGCTGAGCCCCTGGAGGGTGCAAACTACTGCGAGGTGCATGGCAGAGTGTGAGTGCCTCCTCTATGGGGTGAGTAACAGTCTATTCTTTTTATATTGTTGATAATGTGCAATAGACATGGAATGTGCTTGCTGTATGGGGATGCAGTTTGGTCTTGGTCAGCCATCTACAGGCTGCTGCCTCAGGGTGTGAGGACGATGGTACATTGCATGGATCATCTTAAGTGTCACTTGTTCTGTCCATGGGCTCTGTTGCTGAGGCACCTTCCATAATAATTGACACAGGAGAACTGCACTCACCTTAATGTGAGTGCCAGGTTGTAACTCATTTGCATCACTCAAAGAAGAGGGCAGCGTGTTGACTGGCCTCACCCATTCATTGTTCGAGGGGACGAGAGGTCATTTCTTCAGCATGATCCAACAGCACAGGCAAATGGATGGTTTTGCGTGTTATATGGAGCTTCAATGTTATGCTATTATGGAGCCCCTTAGGGAAACAGCATCCCTGTCTTGCAAGAAGTCCAATGTGCACTCAGTATGTTTACCAGTGAGCATCATCTGAGATGTAGGGGCAACCCTGCCTTGTGGCTATTGAGGGTTGGGTTGCTGTCATCTGCACATTATGGGTCATGTCTACATTACTGACTCCTAACTCTTGGGTTCTGAGGCCATCCTTAGTTCATACGGGTGGCTAAAAGAAGTGGTGAAAACTATACTGGCCTTGTTCACAGGGTGCAAGCAGAAACTATACTGGCCTTGTTCACAGGGTGCAAGCAGACATTACAACTTTCAGTATTGTACCCAGAAATAGTTGAGGTCATTTGGTTCAGAGCCAAGTGGAACATCTGAACTAGAGGCTCTGTAGATTCTGTGATGATTGTGACTGCATGTTTCTGGGCCTGTACTTTGGGTGGGGAACTTCACGATTCCCCTTGATGCAGTAGACAGAAGAAACAACTACTCACGTGGCAGAGTACTTGTGGAGAACACGTGGAGGTCTCATAAGCTAGGTGATATTTGACATCCTCTGTTGAACACCTACGGGTCTTTACTGCAAAGTCAGACATTCAGAGTAAAGATGCTTTGAATGTCAAGACCGTAATGGCAGACTGCTAAAACATTCATAAAAAATCATTAAATTTACTACCCTCCAGGAAAGTTATTACTCTCAAGTTATACATGGAACCAATAGCTTGGTGGGCCCAAAGTACAAAGCTCCATAATATTTAATTAGGCAAGGAGTGTGCATTGAAAAAACATGCTAGACATAATAAAAGATGTAGTGTTTATTGCAACTGCCAAAAATAATATATCTGTTGAGGTCAAAATTGAGTCCTTGGTGCCATAATTGCATTGTAAATTTGCATTTCAGTTTTCAAAATTATCTCTTTCTTCCTTACTATTGTGTTACTTATCTGATAGTATGCTGAGACTGCTGTTTTGGTTCTATTTAGCACCTCTTGTTCTATTTTCCCATCACTACTTAATACACTGAGTTCTTTGTCCTGTCTGTTCTGTTTAGTAAGCCATATTACTTTGCTTTTATCTATGCTCACTATCAACTTTCCTCCTCAGTTCTTCATACCATTCCACCAATACTACATTATTGCATAGAGCAATTTTTGCAGGTTGACTGGTCATAGTCTCCATATTGCAAGCTTTGTTATTTGGGTTTGCCTCTTGCATGTTTTTGTTGCTTTATATAGAAAGATGTTAAAGAGTAAGTGGATGGGGCTTTCACTTTGCTTGATTCCTTTATTCAATGGGAATTCTCCTGGTCTTTCACCATGACTAAGAACCACTCCTACTGGTTTTTGTGTTGTTTATTTCATTGGTACACTCTTTACTGTCAGTGCTTCCCCCAAGTACTATCTTGGCACAGAGTCAAATGCAGCTCTTAGATCAAGAAACATGAGATAAAGATCCCAGTTCTTGGAAAGTGCTGCTCTTCTCCATGATTGTTCTTATAATGTAGATGTGGTCCTGTGTTTGCAATCTCAGCCTAAAAGCAGCCTGCCCCTCCTCCATATCCTCTTCCACCACGCTTATCAGTAACCTCTCCGATATACAAATGTAGTCTTTATAGACTACTCATGATAGACAGATAGCTCTTTAGTTATCACAGTCATATCTGGTCCTCTTATTATACAATGATATAAGTTGTTCTTTCATTCCTCTGGGATCCCATTCTCCTCCCACAATCTCTGGAATAGCTAATTAAGTACCTTTACCACTTCTTCTCCAGCATACTTGATTATTTCTGGAGCTATCCAATCAGAGCATGCAGTGTTTTCTATTCTAACTTAGTCAACTGCCATTTTTACCTCCTTTAGTTTCTTGGTCTTGTATTATTTCATATTGCCTGGTGATAATTCCTTCTTCTTGTATTCCCACAACTTCACACCTCAAGCATTGCTGCTTTCTCTGACATTAGCGTACTTCCATTCTTAATGGTCCTTCTTCGCTTCCCATGTTTCCTTCTTGGTACTTTTATGCTTTTCCAGAAGTTCTTTGTGTTGTTCTCTCAAGATTTCCTTTAACTTCCTTCACTACTCATTTTATTTCATTCTTTATTGTGCTACACTCCATCCTGCCTTCTTCCATATGGCTAAAGTTTTAATGGATTGTAAACTCTTGGGAGAAGTGTATGCTGAGTAAGTGGATTAAGGATGAAAAAGACCCACTATAGTTTAATAATAAAATTTGAAAAATGCTGAGGAAACAGAGACTGTTCTACTCATAGTCCAGAAGAACGCAGAAATATGTACAGGGAAAAGTTAGTACAGCTTTCACCATCATACATCAATGAAAGACCTTCATGAAAAACTGAAAAAAACTGTATTCCTAAGTAAAATCACTAAGTGCATTACAGGTTCTATTTAGGCTCTCTTTGACCAGTATGGTGTGGCAATAGAAGACAGCAAAAGGAAAGACGAAGTTTTAAATTCTATGATTAAAAAATCATTCATGCAGGAGAATTGTACAGACATACCATCACTCACTGTCAAACACACTCCCATATGGAGAACAAAGAAATAGACATCTCTGGTAATGAGAAGCAACTGAAAGAATTGGGAAACAAATAAGTCACCTCGTCTGGATGAAATCCCATATTGGTTATACAGAGATATACTTAGTTTGCATTTACCATGAATCTCGTATCCAGCATGAAGTCTCACGAGCCTCCAAAAAAGTACAAGTAACTGCCATACATAAGGGGGTGAAAGAAAGCACCTGCAAAATTACAGACCAATATCCTAAGTGTCATATTCCTGAGAAACTGGGTGAATATGGTGAAGATTTGCATATTTCATTCGTTGATTTTAAGAAGGCCTATGATTGTATACATCGCAAGAGTCTGCTCAGCTGTTTAAGGGAGTTTGGCATGGCGGATAAACTCATCAATCTGATAAAGATCTGTCTGAGCGCAGCACGTGCAAAGGTGAAGATGGGAAATCACGTAACTGATAATATGAAATTGTGACAGGACTCAGGCAAGGAGATGGGTTGTCCCCTATCATGTTAAACTTTGCTCTCGAGAAGATTGTACACAAGACTTCTAAGAGAATGAAGGAAAGAGACTGACATACTTAGCGTATTAAGATGACATCTGTTTACTCTCTAGGTCTGAAGAGGAGTTGGAGCAAATGACCAGAGCACTAAAGGAGGCTGCCAGCAAATTTGGGCTAAACATAAACGAAGCCAAGACAGAGTACCTTGTTATGACACATGGTCAAGGTCAGACTGCTGGTCGTCTACAATCATTGCAGGTGGGAGACCAGTCCTACAAGAGATTGCAAGAATTTAAATACCTAGGGCTACTTTTCACTGAGAACCCATCATGTGAAGCAGAGATCAATGCCAGAATACAAGCAGGAAACTGATCTTACCATGGCCTAGCACAACTGCTTCGGTCCAGATATCTCTCCAGACAATTCAAGATTCAACTATACAAAAACCAGACCCTATTTGTTGTTCTATATGGCTGTGAGACATGGAGTATCCGGAAACAGGACTTCCATAAGCTCCTCATTTTTGAGAGAAAAGTGCTTTGGAAGATCTTCGGTCTGGTTCTGGATGCTGACACATGGGAATGGAGGATCAGACACAACCAAGAGCTTGAGGAACTGTACCAGCAGCCCAACAAAGCAGGAACTGTCAAAGCCAAACGAATGCTGTGGGCCAGATGGAAGATCACAGATGGCCTTGGCAGCTTCTGGATTTCACACCTACAGGAAAGAGAGCCCAGTGTTGGAGGGATGGCCTCCATGAAGATTTAAACCAAGCATCAATAGATATGGACAGATGGTGGATAGCAGCAATGGACAGAATACAATGGAGGAGGAAACTTGTAGCTGGTCCTGGAGAAGAAGTAGTCATATTGCTGCAGAATTCTTGGAAATATTTTGAGATTGAATGTAATAAATTTCCTTGATAGAGAAAACCTCTATCCACAAATAAAAATGGATTTAGAAAACAATACTTGTCCAAAACACAGTTTACCATTTTCTCACTGCAGAACACAGATGAAGTGCAACAGGCAGATTCCATATTCCAAGATTTGTTTGTGTTTGACACAGTGTGCTATTGCAGACATTTGGTGAAGGTCCAAGCATGCAGAATAGGTTCTGAAATATGTCAGTTTCTCAAAGACTTTTTAAGTAAAAGAACACAGTACATTGTCTGGGATGTCAGTATTTATCAGAGATGAAGTATTGTCAGAAGTGCTCCAGGGAAGTGTGATAGGACTGCTCTTGTTATCTACACACATTATCATTCTGACAGACAGGATGAACATCAGTCTGTGACTCTTTGCAGGTGATGCTGTGATGCTTTAGTGTACGGGAAAAGTGTTATCAGTGAGTGACTATATGAGGATACCAGATGATTGACAGAAATTCTTATTGGTATGCTACATGACAGCTTGCTCTATATGTAGAAAAATGTAAGATAGTGCAGATGAGGAGATATAGAGTGGAATGAGCACATAAGTTCAGTTGAAGGGAAGGTGAAGGTTGACTTTGGTTCATTTGGGGAATTCTAGGAAATTGTAGCTCATCTATAAATAAGACTCCTGCAACCCATTCTCGAATACAGCTAAATTTCTTTGGGATCCCTGCAAGGTCAGATTAAAGGAATAAAGCATTGATGTAATTGAGAGGGATACTGCTAGATTTGTTGCGGGTAGGCTGGATCAACACATGAATATTACAGAATTGCTTTTTGAGCTCAGATGGGAATCCCTGGAAGAATACTTTCTTTTCATGAAACACTAATGAGAAGTTGTAAAGAACGAGCATTTGTGATCAACTGCAGACCAATTCTACTGCCACCAACATACATCTCGCGTAAGTACTGTGAAGACAAGATAAGAGATTATTGGGCATGTATGGTGACATGTAGACAGTCATTTCTTCCTCAATCCATTTGGAAGTGGAACATGAAAGGGAATGACTATCAGTAGTATAAGGTACCCTCTGCCATGCACAGTTTTGTGGCTTGTGCAGTATGCATGTAGCTAATAATAGTTTAGAAGAAGCATGAGTTGCTCAAGATGGTAAACTGTCTGGTAAATTTGCATTACAAGCTCATCAACAAAATAAAAAGAATAGTCCAACATACATACATTGTTTTGAAACAATGGAAAGTCCAGTTTGGAATATCAACAATATTATGAAAAGGATAGATTACTATTTGCTGTAAAGATGACACACTGAGTTGCAGACAGGCACACAATGAGGAGACTGTTATGTATAAGCTTTCAGTCAAAACCTTCTTCAGAAAATAAAAATGAACATGCATTCTCACAAGCAAGCATGCGCCCCCCCCCGGTCTCTCTCTCTCTCTCTCTCTCTCTCTCCCCCCCCCCCCTCCCCGCCACGCCCCTCTACCGCTATCTACAGCCACTCAAGCTAGACTGACAGTCAGCTTTACTGTGATTAATGATGTATCCTTTCCATAATATATTATTTTTACTTAGATGTGAAAATATTTTGAATGTTTGATCTTTGTGAGAAGTGGATTGAACATTACATTGCCAGTGTACTTTGTACTAATGACAGTCTTTTTATTACTATTTGTCTTATTATTATAATGGATACACTTCATGGTATTGGTTTCATGACTGTGGGTTTTTTAATTGTTTCACAGAGGTTATGGTCTTTATAATGAAACATATGAGAGGGAGTAAGTAGTTATAATGCCTGAACACTTTACAGCAGTAAGTCCTTCTATTTACTCTAGATTTGATTATAATTACTCTGTTTTTAGAACAAGGAATACCTTTTGTGAATAAGTAGAGTATCCCCAGAAAATAATGCTGTATGAGATGATGCTGCTGCTGCTTCTGTCTACAGACAATACATTTCCACTGTACATCTAGTCTTGTCAGAGAACAAGGGCACTCTACATTTGTGGTTAAAAACTGAGGACAGATTGTCAATACACATCCAGAATAATGAGGGCAGAGGTCAGAACCTTGAGGGACTGCACAATAATAACTCACCAGTCTGATCTACAGTTGTAAGGAGATTTGCTGATGGCCCCTTAATGCTATAGCAAAAGGCATTCACTAATAGTAATTTATAATCAACATAGTTAAATGCTTTTTAAAAACCACAAAAGGTACCTACAGGCAAATAACAATATATCAGAATATTATTGATATCACATTAATACCACAGATGAGACTGCATGTGAAAGGAAGTTTGCATCATGTGGGAGAGGAAAAGACATCTCACTAACTGAAAGTGTTGTTTTGTGATAAAATTGTGTAAAAAGACGGTTACATTCTATTGCGAGTGCGAACACTAATAATCGGTGTCGTGCGCTTTAGTATTACATGTTGCTACAAGTCACAGAATGAACAAAGGTAATAAACTACTTCTGTCTGAGGTGTCAGAGGAGATGGATGTACTACAAACATGCCAAAAAAGGAATCTTACATTGTTAATGGCAGACATGTTGAATTTTCAATTACTGAGATTTTGATGTTAAATTGTATGTAGAAAGAAGAGTAAGTTACAATTGTAAAAGGAAAATTTAGAATATAAACAACTAAGACAATGTAACCAAGTTTATTTCAAGACATAAAAGGTACTTTGGAGTTTCATTTCAGTGATAACTAAACACAAAATTCATATACTGGTATGACTCATGTAAACTAAACAGGCAGATGCATATTGGAATGTCAGGGAGAGTTGCAGCTTACATGGTCAAATTCATTTTTGAAAGTAAATTTCTGAGAAGAAAAATAATAATTTTTCTACACGTAAATCCTTGGGATCGGATATCCAATGGACATTTGAGCTCTGTTAATGCACACAAACAGATGCCATGAGATTTATGTAAACATTGATCACATTTTTTTAATTCTGTCTAAATCAGCAGACAAGTCAACCAATCTGTGAAGAATGAGCTCAATCTACAGAGGCCTGATCAGTATAGTAGAGACCTAGTGCAGGACCACAGAAAGGAAGAAGTATAGACTGAAGTAATGGTGAAAAAGAAATTTAATAATAACAAGAAAGAGAAAGATAAATAAAAAAGAACTGATATAAAAATGAAATAGAAGTTAATGATTTTCGATGTGTTTTGTGCATGTTAGGTATATATACTAACACAGGTGCACTGTTTTTCATGCAAGCATCTGGTGGATACAAAGATCAAATTGCTGTGCAGTCGGGTACGTCATAAACAAATTTCTGTTGCAGTGATCATCAGAAAAGCAGGCACATGCACAGGAATTATTCTTCTGTACAATCTGAATTGCTTTAACATTTAAGCATTGAGTAGGAATAGTATACTTGGACTCTAGAGTTTCCACAGAATTGTGTTATAAATCTTGTACTTCTTTCTGTGGATTAGATATTTATGTTTTATGGGTGAAAATTGTACAGTATTATCTAGGTACTAATTATTAGAAAGTGTAATGCTCATTAAATAAACAGATTAGTGAGGGACTCTTGTGGGTTATGGTACTAACTAGACAACAGTATAAAACTGACAACAAATGGTAGGGTAATATACAGCCAATGGAAGCAACAGGAATAGGTGCTCAGCCTCCACAACTAGTCAAGGAGAGGTAGACCCTTTGACCACTATTTTGCAGAAGTTACCGCTTCTAATAAGTTGAAGGTACCTCATCCAAACAAACAGAGATGTCAACTAAACAAACAGAGATGTCATCTCAAGTCACAAGTATTTGAACTCAAGTTTTTAAAGTAGTGCAAAAACAAGAAGAGATCTCTATGAAGTTAGCTGAACTTGGAAGAATGCAGGAGAGTTTCCTGCAGGAAACACAGAAGATAAATCAGGAAATTTCAGACATTAAGTCAAGGCAGGATGATGTGAAATCAAACTTAGCGCAAATCACAGAAACTAAAGGACTTGTTTCAGGGAAAGAAAAAGCAAATAGAACAGAATTTCAATGAATATAAGCAGTTTCTTTCACAGGAAATATATACTTGGGCTAGGACAAAGGAGAGACAAGTTATCCAGTGCATAAATAAAAGCATATCTGAGCAGTCATTAACTTGTACGTAGATAATTTACCTGATGAGAGTTTTGTAAAACATGAACTACAAGAAGTCAAAAGCCAAATTGGTTCAGATTTCTTGGAGTGGAAAGCACTGTTATCAAAATTGATACAGAACCTGAGCAGAGAAGTAGAAGAAATGCAGGGGGCTATAAAGGAAAGTCACACTGAATTACAGCATACTGAGATTCATCCCACAGTTAGGAAACAAGTGAGGAGCAGTCACATCAGCTGATCAGCAACAATCAACAGTTCTCAGAATCACCATGAGAGGTTAGTGCTAGTGCAACGAATTGTTCCTGTGATATTCATTGGGCTTTTGAATGTAAACATGTGTCACATCAGTGCTCTTGGAAGAAGGCTGTGGTGGTTATGTGGCTCTGTTGTTGTTCCTGCATAGTGATTTGCAAAGATGGAAAAAATTGAGATTCGAGCAGTGATTAAGTGCTTCATAAAGAAGGATATGAAAGCAAAGGACATTCATGCTGATTTCCAGAATACACTGGGGGACTCTGCTCCTTCATTTGCAACTGTTGCCAAGTGGAAAAATGAATTTAAATTTGGTCAGGAGAGCTTAAATGATGATCAACACTGTGGCCAGCCAAGGAGTGTCACTACTCGAGAAATCATTACAAAAATGCATAAAATGGTCGTGGAGGATTGCCAACTGAAAGTGCATGAAACTGCTCATGCATGCCAGATGTCATGTGAAAGGGTATATCACATTTTAACTGAAGAATTAGAAATGAAAAAATTATCTGCAAGATGGGTTCCGCGACTCTTAACGCAAGCCTGCGCATATGTGCTGTCGCCATGGCAAAATTACATGAACTAAGGTATGACTTGTTGCCACACCATGAGGCGTAGTGCCGTATAACGATCCTGCCTTGGAGGCGGTTAAGTGGGAGATGTGTCTCAGAGCTGGAGAGTGACAGATGGTGCCGCAAGACAGGACGCGCACGTAGTTTATGTATCAGCCTATAGAGGACAATATTGAATAGGGGGAATGTGATTTTAGTTTCGATTGTGACCACTAGAGTGCACTAAAGTAATAGAATGTTTTTCATAAACTGTTCTAGTATTTTCATAAAGTGTTATGTCTTTTTGTGTATGTAAAATGTTATAAATGTGTTTTAGCAGTATGAATGATGTGTGAGTGTGATTTAAGGTTAATATGAAGATAATTGTTTAACGAGTTATGTTGTAAGATTTAGTGTGGGAACATTTTGAAGAAGTATGGATATGGACAAAGGGGATTTTTGTAGAATAGATTTGTAAAGTAAGTTTATGGTAAAGGGAAAGTTAATTCAGGTATAAATAACAATAATAAATAACTTTATGCATAAACAAAACTTCAGAATATTAGATAATAATGTCGGTAAAAAGTGCAGTCGTGAGGTTTACTATTTTGCGATTGGTTATGGATGAAAAGTGCGGACTGACACGGGAGAATGTTGTTTTGCTATTGGCTGTTAAGTAAACTGACCAATGGTAAAGCAATATTCTTTGCGCGCTTTTCTCTGCTGGTAGAGAAGACTTAAGGAGGGGTAAATAGAGGGAGAGAGGGCATCATCTGGGAGGGGGTGTTGATGGAAGCCACCTTGGTAAAGGAGATGAAGGGTTATAGGTTTCTACGGCTTCGCAATCCAATACTTTCTGGAGCATAAGGAATAAAATACAAATTATCTTATATTTATCTAATGCTTCTTATACACAAACTAAACAATTTGCTATTGCTGCTTCTTAGATCTGTGCTTTCTAAAATCATAAGGTGCTTAATTTAATGTAAGTCTTTTTCAATCTAAAATTTACCATTTTGTTTCTCAAGGCAGATCTCACTATTCTCGATAAGATAGAGTGTTCTAGAGAAGGAGTCAAAGCCTAGCCATGAAACAGATCGGACGTGTGTAGTAGTAGTTCCGATGGAAATGATAAGTTGCCAGATCTAGCAGTGTTTCAAACATCAAAAGTGTTGGAAAGTGACAGCATAATTATTCCAATGTGTGTGCAGAAATTTCGGAATTTTTAAGTGAATTTTGTAACGAGGAAAGACATATATCCCACACAGCGTATTGAGTAGGTCGCTGGCTAAAAACTGTGACTGTATTTGGTACCGACAGACTTAATATTTGGCAAGCATTATCAATCAAAAACAATCAGTTTTTTTGTAGCTATTATGTTTTCGGGAAATGCAACACCATAAACTTGCTAACATGAATGAAAGGGATTGTCAGTGACTGTTTTAAGACTAGCATGGGCTTGGCAGTGATACTTGTTCACCTAAGTTTCAGAATATATTAATTGAGGACAAAATTTCCAAACTTTCATTTCGTGTTTCTCCCGAAACGTAGATTAGTGACTTCAATTGCAGCCTGGTTCACGTTGAAGTACAGTAGCTTTCACTTGGCTTTCCTACTGATGATCTGCTGAGACAATGTTCACAGGTAGGTGCAAGTTCATCGTAAAGGGACGGAAAGAACCGCACCGCCGCAACCAGGCTTACTCACCTGATATGGCTCTGTCAGACTTCTATCTCTTCCCAAAACTGAAAATTTTTTTTTGGTGGACTGAAGATCCATTTCAAACTAAGAATTGATAGCCGGAGTTGACAACTATTTTGTAGGCCTGAAGGAAAATCATTTTTGATATGGTATCAAGGCTCTGGAACATTATTGGACCAAGTGATTAATCTACAAGGAGACTACATTGAAAAATAAAAAAATAAAAGTTTCAGTGATGTAAGTACTTCTCTTCTATTCTGTTCCGAGAACTTTTCAAACCACCCTCAATCACCACCATCCACAAATATTTATTCAGCAAGGTTAATGGAAGAAAAGTTAATGAAATACAAACAGTTCCAACCATTCTTACTGGATGGAAAGACAATAAATTCATTCATATTTATATGCAGTTTTCACAGTGCATTACTACGAGTATGGAATGTGAGAGAGAAAATCAGTTATGTTTCCTGATACTTACAAGTGACAGCACTCCGTGGGCAACAGATATCATAGATTCATATGAAAATTGTGGTCAATGTGAGCTCGCATGCCTCACAAAATATTGGTCCAAAGAAATACAATAATGTCTTCAGAAAGAAGTGTTCAGTTCAGAACCATTTTCATTTAGGAACAGCACATTAGGCTGGTACTTTGAGAAATGTCTAAGTAGAGCAAGGTGATCCATTTCCACAAATGGACATTTTACGAATGTTGAAATCCAATTTACATGTAAGAGAGAAACTGATTAAAGTTCAGAGGAGAATTTAGAAGACTTTTAGTTATTTATTCTATTGATTTCATGTAAGAAGGTGTCAGGCACAGGTCAGTATCTAAGAGTCATTATGTACAGGGAAATGTGTGCAATAATAATAACTGACAAATGAACCAACAGCTGTTCTTTGTTGTTGTGGTCTTCAGTCCAGGGACTGGTTTGATGCACCTCTCCATGCTACTCTGTCCTGTGTAAGCCTCTTCATGTCCGAACAACTACTGCAACTTACATCCTTCTGAATCTGCTTGATGTATTCATCTCTTGGTCTCCCTCTACGATGTTTACCATCCATGCTTCCCTCCAACACTAAATTGGTGATTCCTTGATGGATCAGAACATGTCCTGCCAACTGATCTCTTCTTCTAGTCAAGTTGTGCCACAAATCCCTCTTCTCCCCAATTCTTTTCAGTACCTCCTTCCTAGTTATGTGATCTAACCATCTAATCTTCAGCATTCTTCTGTAGCACCACATTTCAAAAGCTTCCAATCTCTTCTTGTCTAAACTGTTTATTGTCCACATTCCACACAAATACTTTCAGAAAAGGCTTCCTGACACTTAAATCTGTACTTGATGTTAAAAAATTTCTCTTCTTCAGAAACGCTTCCCTTGCCGTAGCCAGACTACATTTTATATCGTCTCTACTCCAACCATCATTAGGTATTTGCTCCCCAAATAGCAAAACTTATCTACTACTTTAAGTGTCCTGGTTCCCAATCTAATTCCCTCAGCATCATCTGATTTAATTTGACTACATTCCATTATCCTTGTTTTGCTTTTGTTGTAGTTCATCTTAAATCCTCCTTTCAACACTGTCCATTTTGTTCAGCTGCTCTGCCAGGTCCTTTGCTGTCTCTGCAGAATTACAATATCATTGATAAACCTTAAAATTTTTATTTCTTCTCCATGGATTTTAATTCCTACTCCAAAATTTTCTTTTCTTTCCTTTACTGCTCAATATACAGACTGAACAACGTCAGGGATAGACTACAACCCACAAATTTTAAATAGCCTTTCGCTCCCTGTTTTTTACCCCTGCCAACTTTAGAATTTGAAAGAAAATATTCCAGTCAGCATTTTCAAAAGCTTTCTATAAGTTTACAAATGCTAGAAACATAGGTTTGCCTTTTCTTATCTGTTTTCTAAGATATGTTGTAGGGTCAGTATTGTCTCACTTGTCCCAACATTTCTACAGAATCCACACTGATCTTCCCCGAGGTTGGCTTCTACCAGTTTTTTCATTCGTCTGTAAAGAATTCGTGTTAGCATTTTGCAACCGTGGATTATTAAACTGATAGTTCTGTAATTTTCACACCTGTCAACACCTGCTTTCTTTAGGACTGGAATTATTATATTCTTCTTGAAGTTTGATGGTATTTCGGCAATCTCATACATCTTGCTCACCAGATGTAAGAGTTTTGTCGTGGCTGGCTCACTCAAGGCTATCAGTAGTTCTAATGGAATGTGGTCCACTGCTGGTGCCTTGTTTCGACTTAGGTCTTTCAGTGCTCTGTCAAATTCTTCATGCAGTATCATATCTCCCATTTCATCTTTATCTATGTCTACTTCCATTACCATAATATTGCCCTCAAGTACATTGCCCTTGTATAGACCCTCTATGTACTCCTTTGATCTTTCTTCTTTCCCTTCTTTGCTTAGGACTGGTTTTCCATTTGAGCTCGTGATATTCATACAGGTGGTTCTCTATTCTCCAAAGGTCTGTTTAATTTTCCTGTAGGCTGTATCTACTTTACCCCTAGTGATATGTGCTTCTACATCCTTACATTTGTCCTCTAGCCATCCCTGCTTAGGCATTTTACACTCCCTATCAGTCTCATTTCTGAGGCATTTATATTCCTTTTCACCTGCTTCATTTTCTGCATTTTTATATCTTCTTCTTTCATCAGTTAAATTCAATATATCTTCTGTCACCCAAGGTTTTTTTACTAGTCATCGTATTTATGCTTTCTTCACTATTTCATCTCTCAAAGCTACCCATTCTTCTTCTTCTTCTGTGTTTCTTTTCCCTGTTCTTGTCAACCGTTCCCTAATACTCTTTCTGAAATTCTCTAAAATATCTGGTTCTTTCAGTTTATCCAGGTCCCATATTCTTGAATTCCTACCTTTTTGCAATTTCTTCAGTTTTAATCTACAGTTCATAACCAATAAATTGTGGTCAGAATCCACATCTTCCACTTGAAATGTCTTAAAATTTAAAACATGTCTTACTGATATATAATCTGTCTGTCTCCAGGTCTCTTCCACGTATAAGTATTCTTTCATGATTCTTAAACCAAGTTTTATAACCCCATTCCATATTCAGCTACTACTTTTCCTTCTCTTCCTTTTCCTACAATCAAATTCCAGTCCCCAATGATTATTAAATGTTCATCTCCTATAACTATCTGAATAATTTTTTCATTCCTATTTTTTATTCATTATTAAACCTACTACTGCATTACCGTTACCTGATTCTGTACTTATAACCCTGTATTCACCTGACCAGAAGACTTGTTCCTCCTGCTACCAAACTTCAATAATTCCCACTACATCTAACTTTAACCCATCCATTTCCCTTTTTTAAGTTTTCTAACCTGTCCGATTAAGGGATCTGACATTCCATGTTTCTATCCGTAGAACACCTGTTTTGTTTCTCCTGATAACAATGTCCTCCTGAGTAGTCCCTGCCCAGAGATTCGAATGGGGGACTGTTTTACCTCTGGAATATTTTACCCAAGAGGATGCCATCATCATTTAACCATACAATAAAGCTGCACACCGCTGGGAAAAATTACAGCTGTAGTTTCCCCTCACTTTCAGCCGTTTGCAGTACCAGTGCAGCAAGATTGTTTCGGTTGATGTTACAAGGCTATCAGTCTATCATCCACATTGTTGACCATGCAACTACTGAAGAGGCTGCTGTCCCACTTCAGGAATCACTCATTTGTCTGGCCTCTCAACAGATACCCCTCTGTTGTGGTGGTACCTACAATATGGCTATCTATATCACTGAGGCATGGAAGCCTCCCCACCAGTGGCAAGGTCCATGGTCCCCTGGGGGAATGCTACAGAAGTTAATGAAAATTGCACTATGCGGCAATCTTATAATAACAGCTACCAATTTCGCAGAAATATATCAAATGGAGAAAACCATCAGTTTAGAATAAATCATAGTTGTCCAAACAGACACTACAAATCAAATAATAATTACCAGCAGTGGAATAACATGAATAATCATACTCCACAGCAGTTATTCATGACAAACAATGAGATTGATTGGAAAGCATGTACCCCACCAATAATAAGTGAAATAGTCAAGGAGGCAGCTAGGAATAATGGGCAGTCAACATGAATTTGACTAACTACAGCTGTGTAGAAGTGATCATGGAGAGAAGTAGGGGCTATGCTTTGAATGTCAATTTTTTGAGATTCAAGGAGGGAAAACATATGAGAGAGGAATTATGCTTGGACACCAGCAAATCACAGACTGTGCCTGTGTCAGAAATAATAGCAGTAGTTGAAGATAAACCAGTAGTAATAAGTTTGGGCATTGGAGCATTGGCAAATGTCTTATCAGAAACGTTATTAAAGATGGTTTGACAGACAAAAGCTTCACCTATACTGCCAGTTTAGAAGTGTAAAATTTTTGAGGCTTTGGCACAGGACCACGGAGTATTCGGGTGCAGACAGAATTAAATACAAAGCTAGGAAATGCAGCAATTAAATGCACGTTCTTAGTCATAAAGAATTTTCAGGCTGACTATATTTTTGAAGTAGAATGGATCCGTGAGAAGAGCACAAAATTAGACTGCTCTACAGGGAAGTAATATTCCAGATCAATGGAGCTATAAATTCAGTAGATTTAGTAAGAAGAGCCAGTTGTTGTTGTTGTTATTGTGGTCTTCAGTCCTGAGACTGGTTTGATGCAGCTCTCCATGCTACTCTATCCTGTGCAAGCTTCTTCATCTCCCAATACGTACTGCAGCCTACATCCTTCTGAATCTGCTTAGTGTATTCATCTCTTGGTCTCTCTCTACGATTTTTACCCTCCACGCTGCCCTCCAATACTAAATTGGTGATCCCTTGATGCCTCAGAACATGTCCTACCAACCGATCCCTTCTTCTAGTCAAGTTGTGCCACAAACTTCTCTTCTCCCCAATCCTATTCAATACTTCCTCATTAGTTACGTGATCTACCCATCTAATCTTCAGCATCCTTCCGTAGCACCACATTTCAAAGGCTTCTATTCTCTTCTTGTCCAAACTATTTATCGTCCATGTTTCACTTCCATACATGACTACACTCCATACAAATACTTTCAGAAACGACTTCCTGACATTTAAATCTATACTCGATGTTAACAAATTTCTCTTCTTCAGAAACGCTTTCCTTACCATTGCCAGTCTACATTTTATATCCTCTCTACTTTGACCATCATCAGTTATTTTGCTCCCCAAATAGCAAAACTCCTTTACTACTTTAAGTGCCTCATTTCCTAATCTAATTCCCTCAGCATCACCCGACTTAATTAGACTACATTCCATTATCCTTGTTTTGCTTTTGTTGATGTTCATCTTATATCCTCCTTTCAAGACACTGTCCATTCCGTTCAACTGCTCTTCCAAGTCCTTTGCTGTCTCTGACAGAATTACTATGTCATTGGCGAACCTTAAAGTTTTTATTTCTTCTCCATGGATTTTAATACCTACTCCGAATTTTTCTTTTGTTTTCTTTACTGCTTGCTCAATATACAGATTGAATAACATCGGGGAGAGGCTACAACCCTGTCTCACTCCCTTCCCAACCACTGCTTCCCTTTCATGTCCCTCGACTCATAACTGCCATCTGCTTTCTGTACAAATTGTAAATAGCCTTTCGCTCCCAGTATTTTACCCCTGCCACCTTCAGAATTTGAAAGAGAGTATTCCAGTCAACATTGTCAAAAGCTTTCTCCAAGTCTACAAATGCTAGAAATGTAGGTTTGCCTTTTCTTAATCTAGCTTCTACTATAAGTCGTAGGGTCAGTATTGCCTCACGTGTTCCCATATTTCTACGGAATCCAAACTGATCTTCCCCGAGGTCAGCTTCTACCAGTTTTTCCATTCATCTGTGCAGAATATGCGTTAGTATTTTGCAGCCGTGACTTATTAAACTGACAGTTCGGTAATTTTCACATCTGTCAACACCTGCTTTCTTTGGGATTGGAATTATTATATTCTTCTTGAAGTCTGAGGGTATTTCGCCTGTCTCATACATTTTGCTCACCAGATGGTAGAGTTTTGTCAGGACTGGCTCTCCCAAGGCTGTCAGTAGTTCTAATGGAATGTTGTCTACTCCCGGATCCTTGTTTCGACTTAGGTCTCTCAGTGCTCTATCAAATTCTTCACGCAGTATCATATCTCCCATTTCATCTTCATCTACATCCTCTTCCATTTCCATAATATTGTCCTCAAGAACATCGCCCTTGTATTGTCCCTCTATATACTCCTTCCACCTTGCTGCTTTCCCTTCTTTGCTTAGAACTGGGTTTCCTCCTGAGCCCTTGATATTCATGCAAGTGGTTCTCTTTTCTCCAAAGGTCTCTTTAATTTTCCTGTAGGCAGTATCTATCTTACCCCTAGTGAGGTAAGCCTCTACATCCTTACATTTGCCCTCTAGCCATGCCTGTTTAGCCATTTCTCACTTCCTGTCAATCTCATTTTTGAGACGTTTGTATTCCTTTTTGCCTGCTTCATTTACTGCATTTTTATATTTTCTCCTTTCATCAATGAAATTCAGTATTTCTTCTGTCACCCAAGGATTTCTACTAGCCCTCGTTTTTTTACCTACTTGATCCTCTGCTGCCTTCACCACTTCATCCCTCAAAGCTATCCATTCTTTTTCTACTGTATTTCTTTCCACCATTCTTGTCAATTGTTTATTTACGCTCTTCCTGAAACTCTCTACAACCTCTGGTTCTTTCAGTTTATCCAGGTCCCATCTCCTCAAATTCCCACCTTTTTGCAGTTTCTTCAGTTTTAATCTGCAGTTCATAACCAATAGATTGTGGTCGGAGTCCACATGTGCCCCTAGAAATGTCTTACAATTTAAAACCTGGTTCCTAAATCTCTGTCTTACCATTATATAATCTATCTGATATCTTCTAGTATCTCCAGGGTTCTTCCATGTATACAACCTTCTTTCATGATTCTTGAACCAAGTGTTAGCTATGATTAAGTTATGCTCTGCGCAAATTTCTACCAGGCGGTTTCCTCTTTCATTTCTTAGCCCCAATCCATATTCACCTACTATGTTTCCTTCTCTCCCTTTTCCTACTCTCGAATTCCAATCACCCATGACTATTAAATTTTCGTCTCCCTTCACTACCTGAATAATTTCTTTTATCTCATCATACATTTCATCAATTTCTTCGTCATCTGCAGTGCTAGTTGGCATATAAACTTGTACTACTGTTGTAGGCGTGGGCTTCGTGTCTATCTTGGCCACAATAATGTGTTCACTATGTTGTTTGTAGTAGCTTACCCAAACTCTTATTTTTTTATTCATTATTAAACCTACTCCTGCATTAATCCTATTTGATTTTGTATTTATAACACTGTATTCACCTGACCAAAAGTCTTGTTCCTCCTGCCACTGAACTTCGCTAATTCCCACTATATCTAACTTTAACCTATCCATTTCCCTTTTTAAATTTTCTAATCTACCTGCCCGATTAAGGGATCTGACATTCCACACTCTGATCCGTAGAACGCCAGTTTTCTTTCTCCTGATAACGACGTCCTCCTGAGTAGTCCCTGCCCGGAGATCCGAATGGGGGACTATTTTACCTCCAGAATATTTTACCCAAGAGGATGCCATCATTATTTATCCATACAGTAAAGCTGCATGCCCTCGGGAAAAATTACGGTCGTAGTTCCCCTTGCTTTCAGCCGTTAAGAAGAGCCAGTACACATGGGAAATATTGCTGAAGTGGATAGGTATACACAGTGCATGGAACAACATGATGAATCCGCCAAGTGTCATGTAAATTCTATAGAATTAATAACTTTGGGTACACAATCACAACAAAAATTGTCTGTCTTAGAGCACCTAACTCTTAAACAGAAACAACAGTTTAACCATCTTCTGTCAGAATACTCCAGAGTTTTTGAGGAGGGACCAGGAAAAATAAAGGGGTATACATGTCATTTCGATGTTTTTCCCCATGAACAGTTTTTTCGTAGTTTCTGTTCTGTCCCTTGGCACCAGCAACCGGCAGTCACTGAAGAATGTTAAAATGGAATGTATCTGAGACTTCTACAACTCCATATTGTAGCACCCTAAACATGGAGGAAAAGTAAGATTATTTCTTGACGTGAGGGTCATAACTAAAATAATTGCACCCATGTGAACACAGCAGGAGAATATAGATGAACTAATTCAAAAACTTCACATGTAACAAACATCAATCTCTGAGCCTCATACTGTCAGAGAAAACCTAATGAGGAATCATGGAAATACACAGCATTCATTTATGAAGTGTGGTGTTATCAAGTTAAAGTGGTTCCATTTGGACTAAATGTTAGAGCTGGGATATTTATTTCAGCTTTGGATTTCGTCCTAGGGCTAGAAATTTTATGAATAGTGCTTGCAATGTTTAAGGATGTAGATATAATGGTAAACTTGCAGAAATCGGATTTTCCAATTGAGAACATCAAATTTTTATGACCCCTGATAGATGCAAAGTTTAGTCTACCAGATACAGAAGAGAGAAGAGCTGTGAAGAATTTTTCAATCCTGAGAATGCAAAAACGGTTTAAAGGATTGACCTCATTTTTAGGTGGTTTCTACCCAATCAATTAATGAATGCAGAACCAGTACTGAATCTATTAAGGATAAATGTAATGTGACAATGGATGTCAGTCTACTTTTGAAGCAATTAAGGATGCCCTTGATGAATGCTAAGATTTTATTTCATCTGGACACTTCATTGGAATTTAGTTTGGTTATGTTTCATTTCATTTTTTACTGGTCTTTCTAATCCTTTGTTCTACAAGGTATACAGTATGATATTGGACAAGTCATTGTGATTTGCAATACACACTTTTAAATCATACAAGAATATTTACATTGATTTTGGTTTAATATTATCACAACTGAAAATTCAGCTTTCATACAAGATATTTAACAAAGTGTTTCAATCATTTTTTATGTATAACTTTTGATTAACATTTCATTCATTCTTTTTTTAATATTTGGCAATAATTTTTTATGTTTCAAGATATTCATCTATACTATAACAACACTCTTGTAATAAATGTTTATGGACAACAGTTTTAAATATTTAAGCATTTTTTTTAATGTTTTAATGTTATTAGGTAGCTTATTGTATAGTCTGTTTCCCGTTTGCAGTGAGCCATTCTGTTTTAGTGTTGTGTATGCATGTTGAACACATATATCCTGCTGCTTTCTGCTTGTGTTATACAGATGAATTCTCTAGTTAGTTGATACAAGATTGTTGCTATTTTCTAAGATCGTCCTAACAAATATTATTACTTGTAAAATGTATAGACATGTTAGTGGGAGGATATGAAGTTCCTTAAATGAGGGCTTGCACAAGCTTCTTAATTCAGCATTTTCTATGGCTCTTACAATTCTCTTTTGGCATATAAAACAACATTTGCTAGCAGAAGTGTTTTCCCAAAATATTATGCCATATCGCAGTGAGGATTCTGCCTGGGTGCAGCATACATTTTTTAGTGTCTCTTTCAGTGTGCAACCTGAAAGAAATTTTATTGTACAACAGATGGTGTTCAGTTTATTTGTAATGTACTTTGCATGTTGGACCCATCTTAGATTTTCTTGGATCCATATTCCAAGAAATTTTGTAGAGCTTGCATTTTCAAGGGTTCTGGTAAACGACTCTATGTCTGGTGTTAGTGGACATTTATTTTGCATGGTGTGAACGTGCACTGTAACTGTTTTTTCTGTGTTTATTACTAAATTGTTTCTAGAAAACCAGTCTGTAATGCGGTGGTACACTTTTTAATCTCATGCAGTAATTCTTCTGTGGTATTTCCTTTTATCATCACATTTGTGTCATCTGCAAATTTTATGTAATTATGGGATGGACAGGTCGCTTCCAAACCATTTACAAAGAGTAGAAACAGAATTGGTCTTACAATGGAAGCTTATGGGACACAGTACTTAATGCTCTGCTTTTCTGAGCAGTAGGACTTTATCTTGTTTTCTTCTTGGTTGGCTAGCTCAACTAATAGCTCTCTATTTTGGAGATATGATTTTATCCATTCATAGGCCGGGCCCCTAATAATTACAGATTCAAGTTTCTTAAACAAGGTGCTGTGATTGAGAACATCAAATGCTTTAGAGAGGTCTAGACATATGTCTGTGAGATAAGCTCTTTGATGTCAATTGCATTTAAGGCTTCATTTAGGAATGCAAAAATAGCAGTCTTAGTAGATTTAGATTTCCAGAATCAATGTTGTGAATTTGAGAAGTAATTATTTTTTTCGATGAAACTGATTATTATTTTATAATCAATTTTTTCAGTTATATTGGAAAAACGAGACAGTAGCAAAATAGGCCTATAGTTTGATACTTCTGTTTTTATCTCTTTCTTGCATATAGGTTTTAATTCTGCTGTCTTCAGTTTTTCTATGAACACCCCTTCTGATAGAGAACAGTTACAGACGTCAACAAGTTGTCTGGCTATGAGGGGAGCATATTTTTCCAAGTTGTAGTCAGAGATATTATCAGTGCCAACAGAGAATTTAGGCTTCAGTTCTTTGATTATAACAAGTATTTTCTTTTCGCTGGTGGGGTACAGAAAAATTGATTTATTATTTGTAGTACATCTGGTTCCTGAAGAGGGGCAGCAGCCTTTTCAGTAGTTGCAGGGGCAAGAGTCTGGATGATTGACTGATCTGGCCTTGTAACACTAACCAAAATGGCCTTGCTGTGCTCGTACTGCGAACTGCTGAAAGCAAGGGGAAACTACAGCCTCAATTTTTCCCGAGGGTATGCAGCTTTACTGTATGTCTGACATCGGTGGTGAACTGAGATATGAAGTCCATTTGTATAGAGCGGCAAGGAGGCAGGTCAGCTGGCAGGTTTGTAATGGCTGCAGTCAGGGTTTGTGGTCTGTTAAAACATAAAAAGGGCATCCCTCAGTCTTAAAATGCTTAATCGCTTTGTAGACTGTGAGCAACTTCCTGTCAAATGCGGAATATTTCCGTTGTGCATTGGTGAGCTTCCGCAAGAAGAACTGCAAAGGCGAAGTTTGGCCATTGATTGTCTGGCTAAGGACAGTGCCGATGGCAGTATTTATCGCATCTGTGGTGATGAAAAGCTGCGCATTGGGATGAGGATTCGTGATGGTGCAGGCCTCGGCAAGAAGATTTTTGAGGGCAGTGAAAGAGTCAGTCATAGCACGGGTGCATGGAACGGGCCGATATCCAGAAGTGTTGGTGCCTGCCAAGGCATCCATCAGTGGAGCCTGAATCGATGCAGCTCGATGTAGATGTCGACGATAATAATTAACTGTCCCCAGAAAGTGCCGAGCTCTTTGAATGATGAAGGTCTGGGTAGGTTTAGTATTGTTTGTACTTTTCAGGGGGTGGTGAAATGCCATCGGCAGAGACCCGAAAACCAAGAAAAATGACAGCGGGTTGATGTAGGCGCAATTTGTCCTTGTTGGTCTCGATGCCTGGTGCTGCGAGAGTGTTCATAACAGTTTGCACATGTCAAATGTTGTCCTCGATGGAGGAGCTGAACACAAGAATGTCATCAAGATATGCAAAGCAGAGTTTTAGGTCGAATAGCACTTCGTTGATGAAGCGTTGCCAGGTCTGGGTTGCATTTTTCAGACCGAAGGTCATGAATTGAAACTGAAATAACCCGATTGGGGAGGTGATTGTTGTCTTCTCGATGTTTTCAGGTGCCATGGGGATCTGGTGGTGGGCCCGTTTGCAAATAAATGACAGAGAAAGTGGTCGCACCTGCGAGGGAACTGGTAAAGTCGGCAATGTTGGGTATGGGGGTAGATGTCCATAATTGTTCGTGCGTTTAGTCGACGATAGTCTCCATACATGCACCAGGACCCGTCTTTCTTGGGTGTCATATGTATGGGCATAGACCAGCTACTGGCAGACGGTTCAATGACGCCGGAGCTTAGTAGTTCAGAAATCTGATTTTTAAGTTCGGATAGGCGCTTGGGACAAAGTCGATGTGGTTTACTGGAGATCAGGGGAACTGGCATGAGGCGAAGCTTGTGAACCATGCCGTTAGTGATGATGGAAAAGTTGCCAGCGGCACGGGAGGCGGTTTGTTTACAATGTGTGGTGGGTGGGGCAGGCGAGGCATGGTCGTGGTGTTTGGAGCCACTCGGCGGATCCGACATGAGCCAAGGTGGCAAAGTGTACCAAGAGTCAATGTGACAAGATGGCTGCCGGCCCAAAGCAGTGGCACTGTGGTCAGATGAGCTTGGTAGAGCTCGTGAGCCATTAGTGAGCCCATTGTCCGAGGGCGCGTTCTGTGGCAGCATGCGGTCGCGGGCGAAACGCTTGGCGCGAGTGCACTGTTTGTGTTGTCAGTGGTGGTCACACAGCAGCGTGCAGGAGCTGAAGTTGCATAGTTTGAGGTGCTGTCCACGAGGGGCGGGGTAGGAGCCGTCAGTTCAGGAACACGTGATGCTCGTCACGCATGCGTACTTGTGTCTGGCCGAGTGTCAAACGCTGCCGTGTTAGGAGGGTGTGGCCCTGCGGAATTGTCAGTACATGTTATGGCAGTCTTGATAGCACAGTTGCGAGGGGTAGCGTGAGGTAAACACACTGAGGCTCGATTGCTGGGATTGCAAGCAGATTCAGCGCACTTACTGACCTTGCTTTGTCCTTGCTGTAGTGTCTGTAATTTCTTTGCTGCATCGGAGAGCTGGAGCTGTGTTTCATGGAGCTGGAGGGAGAGTTCAAAGTTTTCCTTGAGTAGGCAAGCGACGTATTCAAGCTCGACAAGGCACTTGTGCATGGCTTCTTGTAATGTCGTCGACAGAGACGAGCATGTACGGATGAAATGAGCCCGGTCCGATGTGTCACAGGGGGGAGGGGGGGGGGGGGGGGGAATCGCTCGCCAGAGCACAGGGCAAGTGAGTCTTGGATGGATGATCAAACACGGTGTTTCACACTAGGTCCGGTGAAAGTTTTTGGTGTCTCAAGAAGTCAATGCCTACTATAGGTTCGTCAATTTCACACACTAAAAAAGTCCACTCAAGTTTGCAGTTTGCGGAGAGTGATACAACATTGGAAGTTCAACCTGAGAATTGTAGTTTAGTTGAATTCACAGCTTGCAGTGAAGTATGATGAGGGCGGATGTTCGACGACACTAAGGACATAGGCAGCAGCAAAACATTTGCGCCTGTGTCCACTAGGAAATCGTATCCCGACAAAATGTCTTTAATGTAAAGTCGTCCGCAATTATCCGGTCGTTCCCGGAGAGAATGGAGCACTGGGGGGGTGCCTGTCATGTTGTACACAGGAGGTGGCACCCGAACCTACCTGCGATTGGCGTTTGGGAAGTAGCACGGTGGTCTGCAGTTCTGTGCCGCCTCACCAAACCGTGTGTAACAGTACGGGTAGTGCGGTTGCATTTCTTGCGGAAAGTTCGTTGCCAATGGCGGTAGCCAAGGTTTGGTGGCCACAGCAGGTTCGGTTGCAGGAGGGGGCGTGACAGTGGGCGGAGCCGATGACATCCCAGTTGCTTGTTTACTGCTTCCTGGAGCGAGCGGAATGGTCGGCACAGTACAGCCCTGGCAGCAGGGCAATGAGCCTGAACCTGAGTCTTGTCAGGTAGGCAGTGGCTGGCGAAATAGAGCAGTGATGCATCATGTAGCTTTTCAGCAATTGTCATTCTTTGCTCGACAGGTTCAGGAGACCTTTGAGCCAGAGCAAAGTGGATGTGAGGAGATAGTTTATCTGACCAGATGGTGAGGAGAGCTGTGTCAGAGAATAGATTGGCACTGACCTGGGCACATAGCCGTCTCCAGAGCTGAGAAGGTTTGTCATTGCCTAGTTGCTCGACTTGGAGCACTTGCCGTATTGCTGCCTCAGTTGAGCGTGCAAGCCGACGTAGAACTGTCTTTTTGGCTAGAGTTTACCGTGTAGATGAGTGCAGGGCATCGACCAGGTCAGCAATCAAGTCCTCCTGGTCGTTTAGGTGGGTGATGAGGCACAGAAACCTGGTTGACTCGTCGAGTTTGTAATGGTCAAACACTTCATCCAAAATTTTGAACCAGGATGTTGCTCTGTTGGTATTAAACAGTGGCAGCGTTGTAGGATTTTCGGAAGAACAGGTTGAGTTGAGTTCGTCAGGGCAAGTGAAATTGTGACTGGATTGAGGACTTTTTGGCAGGGAGGACACAACATGTTATCTTAGACAGAGAGTCATCATCAGATGTAGAAGTAGCTTCAGGTGTGGCCCAGGGAAGTGTGTTGGGACCTTTGCTGTTCATTTTGTGTGTTAATGATCTTGCAGACAATGTTAACAGTAAGCTCAAACTTTTTGCAGGCAATGCAGTTATCTGTAATGAAGTACTACCTACAGATCACCAAATGGGTGCATAGAAATGTTCATTGAAAACATTGGAGAGCCCTTACATGTCATCCTAAGCAAGAACTGTGCACTTGTACTACTAGGTGACCTAAACGTACACACATTGCAAGACACCAATGACAGTAGGGAGCTCCTAAACACAATGAAAACATATGGCTTGTACAGTGCAATAGCAACTCCATCATATATAACTGCAAACTCCTGTACTCAAATAAATCACATCTTTACAAATTTAAGAGACTTTTAGAACAAAAGTGAAGTTATAGAAATGGCCCTGTCAGACCATGACGCAATAAAAATATGTCTAAATCATATCAACACAAATGAAAACACAAAAATATTGGAAAAAAGCAGCTTAAATGAACAAAACTTAACAGCCCTTAGGATAAAACTTGAAAAAGAAGGATGGGAAATACTGGAAAAAGACTCTCCATCAGTGGATCATAAAGTGACTCATTTTATAGACACACTTTCCTATCATCTCAATATAACATGCCCAGTAATAAAAACTAAAGTCAAAACCACAAACAAAAACAAAAAATGGAAACAAAAGGCATTTTGGTCTCTAGGAACAAGATAAAAATGAGGCACAGAATATATAAAACTAGCACTGATGAAAACTTTAAAGAGTACTACAGAAAATATAAAAGAATGTATGCTAAAGTACTGGAAGCAGCCAAATGACCAGAAGCAAAAAAGTACATAAATAGTGCTGGTAATAAAAGCAAGGCATGCTGGTCTATTATAAGTACAAATTGCAAACCCTCCAACTTACAGGAACACAGAAAAATACAGGTCATGATCTACAAAAAAAACTATAACTGAACAGAATAAAATCATAAATCTCTTCAATGACTATTTTGCCACGGTAGGCAAAAAACTGAAAGAAAAAACAAATAATAAAAAACACAATAACACTTGGAAAACATTAAGTAATCCCCCTGGAAAAACAATGGCACTTTTCCCAGTGACAAAAGAAGAAACACTTAAGATAATGAAAAACCTAAAACAAACAAAGTCATGTGGAACTGATGGAATATCAAGTATAGAAATTAAACACTGTATGCAGGAACTCAAGAAACGCCTTCACAACCAATCAATTCATCATTCCTGGAAGGAACTTTTCCAAAGTCCTTAAAGACAGCACTGATAAAACAAATACATAAAAAGGGGAATGAATACAATCCAGGAAATTATAGGCCTATAGCTCTTTTACCAGTCATATCAAAAGTATTTGAATGAGCTTATGCACAGAGACTTGCTGCTTTTCTGATGAAGTGTGAAATAATCGACAAGAATCAGTTTGGCTTCCAGAAAGATAAATGCACCACTGGTGTTGTAATAGATCTCATCAAAAATGTCTTAACAAACTTGGACTCTAAAAATAAATGTGTGGGAGTATTTATGGATCCAACAAAGACATTTGACTGTGTAGACCACAAAGTTTTAGTAGAAATATTAGGAGTATATGGCATAAGAGGAAATGCAGGAACCTGGATTCTCTCATACCTGACAAACAGGAGCCAATATACTGAAATTACAAAAACTACTGGTGAAAAAATAAGATCTAAAACAAGAATTTTACACCTCTCTGTGCCACCAGGCTCCATTTTTGGCCCAATACTCTTCATTCTATACAGAAATCACATCCCAAATATGATTAGGTATGGTAGTATAGTTATCCATGCAGATGGCATTACTCTTCTGTTCACGGATAAAGACACAGAAAAGCTAGAAATAAAAGCCAATGTAGAAGTAAATAATGCCATCCAAAGATTTACTGAA